>NC_051391.1:11534895-11560385 GCF_015228065.2 Penaeus monodon | reverse complement strand
ACCCTCCCAAAGGGGAAATATTTTGACTTAATATATAAAACATAACATCCATAAATATGTATATATTTCCCTAACATAGAAAGACAAATTTTCTGAAAGAATTTATCAGCTGAAGACACACCGTCTTTTACATCTCCTTCCTATATAAAAATACATTCATGCTTAAAACGGAAAAGTTTTAAAAAAAAAAGTTTAAACATTAGATATTTTTATATACGTTTCGATAGATATGTGCACCACATTATTAAAAATAACATAAATATTATAATCTATTTATTAAAAATTATTAAAATTATAAAAGAATTAGTGTGTGTGTGTGGTTTACCACCAACACAAAACACACACACACACAACACAAACACAACACAAAAAAAAAAAAAAAAAAAAAAAAAAAAAATAAAAAAAAAAAAAAATATATAATAATTATATATAATATTTTTAATTTTATATATAATTAATTTTATATTATATTAAATTAAAAAATATTTTAAAATTTTGTATAATATATAAAATATGGTTTTTATAGAAATATATATAAAAATATATAAATATATATATATATATAATATAAAATATTATTATAAATTTTTATGTGAGTTGTATATTATATTTTAATAAAATTATATAGATATATAATATATATATAAAATAATATATAATTATATAAAATTGAAATATAATATAATTTTATATATAATATATATATATTATATATATATATTATAAATATACAAAATATTTATCAATAAAGATAAAAAAAAATAATAAATATAAAAAATAAAATATATTTTTTTTTAATAACATATAAAAAGATAAATTAAAGATATATAATAATAATATTATATAATAATATATTTTAAAAAATTTTTTTTTTTTTTTTCATATAATGCAAATAAAATTATATAAATATTTATAATATATATATAATAAAATATAATAAAATATATAAAATATATTATATATAAATATTTAATATATAAAATAAAAATATAATATATAATTTTTAAATATATATATATATAAATATATATAATTAATATATATATATATAATTTTTTATATATAACATATAAAAATAACATATAATATATAAAATAATAATATAATTAATTATATATATATATATAAAATATTATATATATATATAAATTTTTTATATATAAAATTATAAATATGTATATATAATATATATAATATAAATATATTAATATATATATATTATATATATTTATATATTATATATATTTTTATGTTGGGGTGTGTGTGTGGTGTGTGTGTGTGTGTGTGGTGTGTGGGGGGTAAAAAACACACACACACACACTTTAATATTTTTTTATAAAAATTTAATATATAAAATAATAGCTATAAAATGTGTAGTTAGAATTATGTGTGTGCACTACTACGAAACGTATAATCAAATATTTAAGTTTAAACTTTTTGTTTAAAATTTTCCCATTTAAGCAGGAAGTATTTTATATAGGAAGGGATGTAAAAGACGGTGTGTCTCAGTGATGAATTCTTTCAGTAAGTATGCTTTCGTATGTAAGGGGGTTTATAAACAAATTATGGATGATATGTTTTTATATAATAAGTCGAAAATATAACCCCTTGGGGGGGATGGTTTTCTCCTAAAAAGCCGGTTCTCTCCCTACCCCTTTTCTCTCTTCCAACGCCGGTTCTCCTCTCAAAAACAGGGCCCCTCCCTCATTTCCCCTTGTTCCCCTTCAGCCCCTGGGTTTTTCCTCACCCTGGGCTCTCCCTCAGCCAAAAAATACTGGGGTTCGTCCCGGGATCGACGACCCCAGCCGCATCGAGTGGCCCGGGTTTTTATCGTGCCTTTATGGTCTCGCTTCCTCTTTTTTTGCTCTTAAAGGGATTAAAAATTCTGGGGAAAGAAGGTGATCTCAAAGGGGTAACGAAGCTATTTACAGAGTTCAAAAAATCGATTTTTTAAAAAATACTTTTCTAAAATTCCCCCTAACGTCAGGGCCCGGAATTGGAAAGATTTTTATTTAAGCCCGCTCAGCACAAAAACATATGGACGGGTTTTACCTGAGAGATCTGTTTGCTGAATAAGATAGGAATCTGTTATGTGACAATGCGTCAGTGTGCAGGCGGTGGCCCCAGTGATCTTCCCGTTTGTCATGCTGTTATTCTGTGAACGTGGGGTCACACTTCCGGGAGCCCCCGGATGGAATCTACTTTAATTATCCCGAGTTTAAAGACTTAAAAAGAGAAGGTGAAACTAAATAGCTTAGGTTGAATTTTATATGAAAAAATAGTATTTTCGTTATCTGTGGCTTTTATAAAAGAAATCTACTGAAAACCTCTATTCCTCTCATTCGTGGTTTTTCCTTTGCACACCTGAACCAGGTGGGGGGGCAGCGGCCATACAGATCTTTTTTCCCTTTGGGTCCCGGTGGGGGGTCGTCATCTCTTTTGGTTCCTACAAAAACAACAATCGGGCACGAGGGACGGCTCATTTTCCCGTCCGAACAGCGCACCTCCCCTGGCGGGATTGCGTTTCCGGGGCTCGGCTTCATGGCCAAGAGAGCTGGCGTTTTTATTGAAGAACTTGCTGTTGCTGGTAAGATGTTAGAGAAGGTTTGCTATATACTTCTGATTTTAACAAATAAAGTAAAAAAAGTAATAGGGGACTGCCCATGGTTTAATTCAGTATGTATCGTTATAGGTAAGCAAGAGCATGAAATATTTCCTCAGGCCCGTCCTGGTGTTCGTCGTCTACCCGAGGCTTATCCTGATGCCGGTTTCTCCCTTGTGGTCCGTCCTTTTCTCCTGATGTTGTTCTTTCCTGGGCATCGACTCCTGCGTAAGTCGATCATATAATGCCGTTCGTGTGAGTCATTTGTGCAATTTAGAGAGGTAGCAGTGGATGGATGGCTTGCAAACTTCATACCATCTGCATTCCATTTCAGTTTGCTTATTTAGAGACTCCAGTGCTGTGCATCTTAGACGAATTTGCAGAGTTACGTGGTCGCAGAGGCTGGGTCACTTTCTTCATATGTTTCATTTCCTTCTTGGCAACAATCATCTTTGGGACGGATGTAAGTAGACGGTGCACAGGGATCTAGGAAATACTGGCAACAATAGCAACGAAATGCGTCAATTTGAATACTCTTTTGAGCAGTTTGGGTATGAATATACATATAGATTCATATTGCATTTCAGGGTGGGATATACTGGTTAACACTGGTTGACTGGTACTGTGCTTCATTCACCGTTATTGTTGTTTGTTTGTGCCAGATATGCATATTCGGCTATTTTTATGGTAAGTAGAAACCCTTTAGAGTTTGGCATTAAAAAAGCTACAGATATGTTGAGTATATCCATTTAGTGTTGCTAAATTCGTTGGCGGCTTTCATGCAAATGAATTTTCGGCGTAATAACCTTTATTATCATTATTTTTGGATGAAGATTTTGTTATTATATAATTAGCATTTACATGTTTGTCCTCCTTGTTATCATCACCATTATTATACTTATCAAACATTATGATCATTATGTTGATTCTGATTTCATTGTTGCTCCAGTATCATCTTATTTCACGTAAATATGAATGTCATCTGTCCACTTACGAGTTTCTTTCCTGTAGGCGCTGGTCGAAACTGGGCAGGACCTTCAGCTGATGATTGGACGACGCATTGGCTACGGCTGGTGGGGCACTTGGCTGGTCGTCACTCCCCTTGTGCTCCTGGTAAGTACAGAGAGTAACTGGTTGTCATTCTACTCGTGCTCGTACAAAATACAAAGATTAACTTGGTATCATGTTTCTTGTCAGTGTAAAAGGTGCTGCATCGTAATAATACTGGGTAATAATCACCAATGATTGATTAATAATGTTCATTATCCTTTTACTTTTCATTTTATTTATCAGTTTATTTTATCTTTTTTTTTATAATTGAATATCGTCCGTGTGCAAGATATATTTTTTTTCAAGTGATTAAAGCTTGTTCATTAATTATGTAGAAAAAACAACAGCACCGCATTATTCGAGACATGTTCAAGAGAGTTTGATGAACCATAACACCACAATTATAGGTTCATAAGCATTTCGTTAACAGGGCATCCTCATGAACACTGTGCTGAATCAGTCTGGCGCAGGATACCGAGGGCAGACCTTCCCGACCTGGGCTCAGAGCACCGGCTGGGTCATCGCCCTCACCTCCATCCAATTCATTCCAACTTACTTCCTCTACTACTTTTGCTTTAGAACTGCTGGCTCGTTCAAACAGGTAATGCTGCACAATAATAATAATAATAATGATAAAATTATATATATAAAAGTACTGTAAGTTTCAGTCCTTTGTTGGCCATCTAAATTAGGGGTTTAATAAGTGGTTCGATATCGACCCCAATGGATCCATGGAACCATCCAAGGAGTGTATAAACAGCCACAAGCGAAAAGGAGTCGATTAATAACCAGGGGTCAGTGAATATTTACAGGGGTTGAAGGGACCATTGAAGTCTCGAATTTTAAATTCACGTTGATATTTCGTAAAAATCTGCTTTTACTACTTTTACTGCTATTACTACCAGTACGACTGCTTCTAAACATATTGATTTTATCATAATAGCTTTTTTCTGTCCTTCAGTTAAAATTTAGGGGGTCGATAGAAAACTTGAAACTCCATTGGGGGTCGACGAGCCTAAAAGTTTTAGAATCCCTGCCCAAAATGGCGGCTGGAATGAAAGGTACACAATCTTTATAACATAAAACGTAACTATTTGTACATAAATAGCATAAATAGCATCCTTACTATGCATTCCACCGTACTCAAACAAGCAAAAAGACTTACAGAAATAAGTTTTCTGTGAAGTATGATATTCAGCAAAGATCAGCTAGATACAAGCATATCAGTAATTTAAAAAAGGATATGAATATGATTTTGCTGAAATTAATATGCATGCAAAATGCCTGTGAAATGCAAAATATTGGTGCTTGGTACTCTCGTATTGCTCAGTCCACCCCACCTTTGGAACAGCTTGGATCAACGCTGCCCCTCCCCCATCCAAAAAACAGAAAAGAAATAAGAAAAAAAAATCAGCCAATAACTTTCCTACTATTTTTTTTATTCATATTTCTTTCCAGCGGATCAAGTCCTGCCTGTCCCCGTCGGCCGCCTGGGGCCCAGCCCACCCGAGCCACAGGGAGAAGTGGATGCAGCACCGCCTCAAGTACCCTCTGCGTCACCGCCTCCTGCATCCCAACCTCTGTGCAGAGAATACGTCTCCACCAGATGTGTTTTTGAATATCTTGTAATTTGTCTGATGGGGAAACATGTTTTGACTTTTTTATCTAGAGACGCGTACAACGTTAATGCAATTTTATATAGTGAAAATAACTCAGTAATTCAATGATTTCCGAAATTTGCACTGTAAAGCTTTATTCGAGAAATACAAACAAGAGAGCGCACCTTCACGACTCCCGACTGATTATGTTTAACAAAACTGTGGTTAGACATTTGTGTAATCATTGTATATTATGGCTTAAAGATATTTTATTCTTTATCAAAACTGTGTTATAATTTTCTTCATGCAAACTGAGACAACATTAAACTGCCAGGCATTCACATTATACCCTATACTATACAGCATATCAGTGATTCCCAAAGTGGTTGCCGCGAGAATTTGAGTGAGACTCTTAATGTTACTTATACGGGGGGGGGGGGGAATTTACATACATTTTAAGAAGCTGACAAGTCTAACTACACACACACACACACACACACACACACGCACGCCCGCACGCACGCACGCACGCACACACACCAAACAAACACACACACACACACACACACACACACACATATAAGCACACACACAAACACGCACGCACGGAGAGTACAGTGCATCGCATCAGTGAAATACAGCTCTTGTTGATTGATTGATTTTTAAAATTATCTGCCGCGTCAACTGCTAAGGTCATTAGCGGCGGATACTTTTAGATATTAATATTAAAATATTTAAAACTTTAAAAATCTATCAATAAATATCTTACAATAAATAAATAGATTAAAAATCAAAACATAAATATTATGCTCTAAGTGGATAAATTATTGCATAAACATTATGCATAACTAAATTTTATTGAAAATATTAGTCTCCCTAAGGAAACTAATAAGACCCTCTGTGTCCCCAATCCTCCCCCAATATATTTTTTCAGTGTATATGGGGGAGACAAGTACATACGTCTTTGGTCTGAAAATGCACATCTTTCCACTACATGTGCGATCGTTAATGGCTCTTGGCATCCCTCACAAAGTGCTTGACTTTTAGCCATCATCGGCCCATGAGTCAGTCTTGTGTGCCCGATTCTTAGTCTTCTTAATGCAACTTTTCATATGGGATGGATGTTGGGCATCCAACTGCAATGGTCATCTCTAATCTCTCGCAGTTTGTTTCTACAGGTATGCCTCCATTGTTCCTTCCATCTATCGCGAAGACAACTCCTGATGCTGGATTTCAGGTCGGTGTGTGGGAGAAGAAAGCGAGCATCACAAGGCTGAGCGGCAGCTACCTTGGCCTTCCGTTTCAGCTCGCTCATTCCCACTGATACCAACATGCGCTGGCACCCAACATAGAGTTATCCTTTTACGTATTGACATCGGTGCAAGCCAATCTTGAACCTCCCTCACTTCTGGATGAGATGAGTTTAAGCTCTTGATTGCTTGCAAGGCACTACGAGTCACAATATATTACAATAGAATGGTTTGTAAGATCTCTAGTCATCTTAACTGCTGCAAGGATGGCATGTAACTCTGTAGTGAAGATCGAGGCTGCTAGAGAAAGACTGCCAAATACAGTTGCCCAGCTCACTGCTGCAAAGCCCACACCATTTTCAGATTTAGAACTATCTGCTTCTACTTCGGATCTCTCCCCTTTCCCAATTCCAAACAAATCCAGCTCGACTTGATTAGTCCAAGGGGGGAAAGGGGAATTCCAACAGCCAGAACTTTAATAAGATTTAAATTAAGATCTTCCACAAGATTACTTATTCTCCTACCATAGGATCAGCTATCCTCAAGGAGGTTGAAAACCAATCTGGATGTAGGAGATCCTGGAATCCTTTGTAGTCTCGTGTACTAAATCAGGTTCATGTAGTCCCGGTGTAATGAAAGAGTTGGTTCTCCACTCTCAGCATAAAAGGGACTCCACAGGTGAAGACCTGAAAGCCCCTGTACAGATTCTGAGAGCTTCATTATGAACCGAGTCCAATAACTGGAGAACTGTGGGAGTTGCAAGTGAATAAGCCTCACATCCATAGTCAAGCTTACTATGAATAAGCGCTCGGTAAAGCCGCAGAAGCGTTGTGTGGTCTGCACCCCAAGATAGATGTGAAAAAAACCTGCAAAATAAAAAATGCTTTTGTAGCCTTCACTTTTAACTGTTTGATATGAGGCACCCATATAAGCCTTGAGTCAAAAATTAGACCCAAGTACTGCACCTCTTCGAATGCGTGGGGTTGCTCCTAAATAGAGGGAAGGGGTGGAACTTTCCTCGTTTGTAGAAATGTATAGCCATGGTCTTGCTTTGTGAAAATTTGAACCCATTGTATGTTGCTCACTGTACAACCTGATTTAATGCGGTCTGCATGTGTCCTTGTACATCCTGTAAGCTTCCTCCTGAGCAGTACAGTGTAGAGTCGTCCACATACAGATTACATGAGACAGCACTTGGAACAACCTTTACGCTGTCATTTATAGCAATGGCAAACAGGATCACACTTAAGACACTCCCTTGTGGGACCCCTTTCAGCTGATTTTCCAGATTAGAGAAACTGTTTCCCACCCGAATTCTAAACTTCCTGTTAGTAAAGAAGCTTTGTATGTGAAGGTAGGTAATGCTCCTTTAAACCATTGTCATACAGCTTCATGAGTATGCCATGCTTCCAAGTAGTATTGTAAACCTTTTCAAGGTCAAAGAAGACCGCTAAAAATCTGACGTTGCTGTGTGAAGGAATTCTGTATAGCAGTTTCCATCGTTACAAGTGCATCTGTGGTCGATCACAATTTTCTAAAGCCATATTGATATGGTGTCAGCACATTTTCCTTTTCTAGCAGCCATGTCAACTTGAAGTTTACCATTTTCTCCATCAGCTTGCAGATGCAGCTGGTGAGAGAAATTGGTCTGTAATTTCCTGGTGTGGAAGCATTCTTGACAGGTTTAGGAACAGGAATGATTATAACCTCCTTCCATGTGCCCTCCCTATAAATCCTATTGAATAGGTCCAATGGGAACTTCTGGGAGCTCTCCAGTAAGTGAGATATCATTTGGTATGGAATATTGTCACTTCCTGGGACAATCTTAAGATAGAGCTGCAAAGCAGACTCCATCTCCTTGCACAAAAATGGCAAGTTGTATGGAGGTTCTGCTGCAGTCTTACTGAAGAACGGCACTGGGTGTCGTTCCTGTTCATCCCAAAGAGAGGAGAATCGGGCACTGTAAAATGCTCCAGAGGAGATCTCATAGCTCATTTGCAACATATTTTTTGTCTGTGATGATTATGTCATCTATCTTCAAAGCAGGTGGTGACATGGATGTGCTCTTTCCAGCGATCTTACACACCTTGTCCCATACCCATGCCAAGGGGGTCCCAGAGTTAATCGAGGAGATATACTGTCTCCACGACGTCTGCCTAGCCTCCTTTAGGACTCGCCTGGCCTTGGCTTGGGTCCTTTTGTAATGGATCAAGGTTACATTGCTAGGGCGTCGCTTCAACTTCCTTAATGCAGCTTTTCTTGCTCTGACAGCTTGTTGGCATTCATCAGACAACTATGGTACTGAAGGTCGAGGGTACTGACCGCTACATTTGGGAATGGATGCTTCTGCTGCAAGGTGAATTTGTAATGTGAAATGATTAACAGCAGCTTGAACACATTGAAAATCATTCACAGATCCTTTCAATACTGCAGTTAATCTAAAAAAAATTCCAGTCCACATGTTCAAGTCGCCATCTCTGCACTCTATTGGCTAGAATACCATTCACTTTCTCCAAAAGTATTGGAAACTGGTCGCTTCCATAACCTGCCAAGTGAAATTCAACTGTGAATCAGGTGAATCAATTGACAGGTCTATATGGAGAATGTCCCAGTTTGAATTTGGAAATGTGATTTACTGGACAGTGTCACTGTCCAGTAAAACCGCATCTACTCTTAAAAACAAGGACTCAAAGGTCCTTCCTCGAGGGTTGCACAAAGTGTCTCCCCAGAGGTGATGTCGACCATTGAAATCTCCCAAGAATAGAAATGGATGTGGCAACTACCCAAGTAGATATTCCACATCATCCATGTTGAGATTATGTGGAGAAAGCCTATTTTCACAGCCTTCACCTGCAGTGTTGTCTGCAGGTGGATGGCCTGGAAGGGAATATCCATTACTGCTACTCCTCCGTGAGGTCCATTATCAAAAGTCCCATAATTGGCTTGAACTTGGAATCCTCTCAGAGAAATGGGACAATTTTCCCTGGTCATAATCTCTTGTAGGCATACACAAACTGAGTTACATGAAGCTATCAGATGTAGTTCTTCCCATTTTGAGTGACTTCACTGATAGTTCCATTGGATTAGAGTATCCAGTTCTTCAAACTACCTCTTCTTAAGGTGTTTGGCAACACCTGTGGTCAAGGTTTGCCCCACACCTTTAGGCTGTCCGTTTCCAGGATCTTGGGAGTATCTTTTGAAGGGTTGTTTACCTGTGGAACTAGTTTCCATAGGTTCCTTTTGACAGGCTCAGGATTTCTTTGCCTGGGCAAAGGACAGACCTGAGCCTTTGCTTCAGGGACATTCTGTCTAGCAGTGGAGGCCCTTGTGGATGTGGTGGCAGCTGGAGCTGTCACCGTTGAGGCCCCTGGAGCCCTTCCTGACGGCTCCAACGACACCACTCTGAGAAGTCTTTCAAACAGACTCAGGATTCCTTTGCCTGGGCAAAGGGCATACCTGAGCCTTAGCTTCATGGGCATTCTGCCTAACAGTGGAGGCTCCTGGATCTGTCACCGTTGAGGCCTCTGGAGCCTTAACTGATGGCTCCAAAGACCTTACTTTGGGAGGAGTCTCCTCAATAGACCCCTCACTCCTACTCCATTTCTGGTGGAACAACTCACCAGAGGTAGTTTCAGCCATTGAGGACTGATGTTTAAAGGTAGTGGCAGAGAGTGTGGTGGAAGAAATATTGAAGGGCAAAGGTTGGCAGGAAGGAGGATGGGCTAGAAACGAAGCAAAGGACTTACCGGGCTGTGCAAACAGCACATGGGCACGTCGCTTTGTTTCTGAAAAACTAACTTTCTCCTTGCACCTTATTACCAATACTTCTTTTTCAAATTTGGATCTTTTACATTGCTTTGAAGAAGCCACATGAGCTTCTCTGCAGTGGTAACAGCATATTGGGTCTAGACAGTTGTCATCTTGATGACCTGTTGTACTACGCTTTACACACACTCTTGGTTGTCCATTTTCTTTAAAGCAGCAAGAGTTGGCTTCATGCCCATAACCCTGGCAGAGGAAGCACCACACAGGGTTGGGCACGTTACCTTGAGTTGGTACTATGCCAACTTAACTGATTTTGGAAGGACTAATGTGTCAAAAGTTAGGAGAGCTGATGTCGACTGTTTCAAACCATCAACTTTCTTCTTATAACAACCTGGAAAATCCCATTGACCCAAAGCCTTGCCCGTTGAAGTTGATGATTATGCTAATGGGTGGTTAAAACTGTTACTAGGACTGGGCTGTGTCCTGCCGGAACATATAATTTGAATATTTTGTGGACCAGTTGGGGGGTGGGAGTGGTAGCCCCCAAAGGGATTTAAGTATATATGAAAATATATTTGTGTGCATATATATATTTATATATGTGTGTATATATACATATATATACATATACAGACATTATCATCATCAGCCTGTAGTAGTCCACTGCAGGCCTCTCTCAATCTTTTACAACTTTGTCTGTTTTGCATTTTTTGGTTCAAGTCTTGGCCTTCAAATTTCGTTATTTCGTCATGCCATCTTGTCACTGGTTTGGTCCTTGACCTCTCTATGTTATTTATAGACCAGTCTGTTACTTTCTTTGTCCTTCTGTCGTCCTGTCTTCGACATATATGACCTGTCAATTGGCATTTTTTCTTTTATGTTTTCACAAGTTATCTTCCACTTTTGTCTGTTTCCTGATCCATGTCACCCTCATCCGATTTCTCAGGTTAATTCCCAGTATCAACCTCTCCATCCCTCTCTGGGCACTTATTAGTTCCTCTCCAGTGATTTGGTTGTAGTCCATGTTTCTGATCCATAGGTCATAACTGGTAGGACGCATTAGTTAAAGACTTTTCTTTTTAAACATAATGGCAAGGACTCTCTAAGTATACTACTGTATCAGCCGAAGGCGCTCCAGCCTAGACTAATGCATTGCATAATTTACTCTTAGCTAGATGTGTTTGTCTGTACGAGTTGCCTTATGTATATAACTTGTTAAGTACCGGTAGCGCTTCGCCTTTTACATGTATCTGTTCAAATTGAACTCTACTATGAACATGATCAAGTCTTTTTCTTGTTCATTCTAAGTCCGACTTTCAGACTTTCTCTATTCAGATAGTTTATTAGCTGCTGCATTTCATTTGCAGTAGTTATGACGTTCGCTTCTATCCGTGTCTGTTTGTATAGATTTCTGTAAAAGTCTTCCACTACTCTTATGATTTCATCCTTATTATATGTCACTTCTCCATCTGGTTTTTCTGTTCCCTATTTGAGTCTGCTTTTAACCGTTTTAATGATAGTAACTGAGATCACCGTTTCATCTATTGAGTATTGAATTTCAGTACATCTCTCTTATTTTTATTTATAACCTTTGGTTTAGTTCCGGTAATGCTATTTTGTCTCTGTTGACGATACTTTCATGTTCTTACCGCCTCCTTCAAGTGCAGCTTCATTTATCATGTCATTGAACTGTTTGTTGATTTGGTCAATGTTGAGATCTTCATCGCTGAGCTGTGAATATCTGTTTTGGATGTTAAAGTCGGTCGCTCTGGTCTTCAAGTTAATTAAATTTAGCTGTAGTTTTCATATTAGTATGTCCTCTCCCTTCTGATGTGTAATTTAATTTGGCCTCTGACCATTCTATGGTTGCTGCCAACATTTACTAAATTAATAACTTCCAGATATTTTGCTATATCGCTCCTATTTGAAATTATGAAGTAATTTCGTTTTTGATATTAGATGGTGACTTCCATGTCCACTTCCACTCTAGTCTTTTTTCGAAGAATGTATTCATGATATTGAGTGATGGAGCCTCCACAAGCATTTGTCCCTTCTCTTCCTAGTGCCTATTCTGTGATTCCCCCCTACGGTTTCACCTGTCTTTTACCGATTTTGGCATTAAAATATCACATAATTATTGTGAAATGGATTTTTACTGTCTGACTGGCTAAATGGACATCTTCATAGAAGCTCTCTATTCCTTCATCACTGTGGCTTGGGTTGGAGCATAGACTGAACAATCTTTAGGTTGAACCTATTGTTTAGTTTTATTTTTACTGAAGCCACTCTTTTTCCGTTACAATATGAATTTGGCAAAATTCCCCTTTCCGATGCTTTGGGGTTTAACCTAAAAAACCTCCACCTAATTCCTGTTTTGCTACCCTGGGGTTTTACCCTCCAAAAGAGAGTTTCCTCATTTAGAATTTCGTTCTTTGCCTTAGTAATTCTAGTGGCCAGGATTAAACAAACATCCCATTTAATGGAAAGGGTTTCCTCAGGAATGCCTTAGATAGTTTGATTAGTTCCACCTAAACCCCCCCCCCCTTTTACTTGGAAAGGTACTCGGGGGGGAGTAGTAGCCGAGATGCTACTGATAAGCACCTCCAGCAGTCTAGTGAGGACAGCAACACACAGGCGTCCTCACTACACCAGGGTATACTAACATGAACATGGGCTTGAGTATCAGAAGTGCATATATGTATAATTATATTTTATACAATGATTTAATTTATCCTAGTACACCTAGTGCAGACATAGTTGTTCACCCGCTAAGTATTTTCGCTATGTTCATTTTCGTGAACATGCACATCCAACATACAGCTTTACATATGCTCCTATGCATATGATATCCATACATACTCCTAATTATAAAACAACCCACACACATGCACATGCATGCACATATATAGACATATGCGCATACATATGTGTATATGCACCCACATATTTTGTATACACACCCACATATGGGGTATACACCCACATATATGCGAACACACATGCGTACATACATTGTACACGTACTTAGACTAAAACATCACATATATGTGTCATATAATGCTTATGCAAACATACATTATAGAAACACAGTAATGTTCACCCACCACACACCACCACACACACACACACACACACCACACACACACAATAAAAAAAAAAAACATAAACATAAAAAAAAAAAACATCCACAACACACATTATATATATAAAATATATATTATATATATATATAATATACATATATATAATATAAAATATATATATATACACAATCCCCATAAATATATATATATATATAAAATATATATATATATATATATATATATATATATATATAATATATAATATAATATACATATATACACATATATACATAACAACATATACCATATATAAACACACCCTACACTTATACATCCCACATACACGAACATACATATACATACACAACATATGAATATACAAACATGCAAAAATGTACATATCTACGTATTTATATATAAATGTATACCCTCATGTACATCTTGTACTCTTACACATAACTATACGCATACATATAACTGTACTTACGCAAACATAGTCGCCCTGCATACACATGTATTGCTTCTCTTGCATGCACACACACAACATGGACATGTACACACAAACAAGCATACACCTGCCCACTTCCGTGCATACGCGCTCACCTCGTGCACAAACGTTGTGAACAGTGCTACCTGAGCACACACATGATTTCCATTATAAAGAGCCCATGCATTATAATGTGCATAAATTGTAGGCTTGCCCCCAGAGTGGTTGTGGGAAGGAGGCGGTGATGGGGAAGAGGAGATTTGGGAACGATGTTGGAAGGGCCCAAAAGGATGGGGCTTGGGTGAGGGGAAGTTAGAAAGGGATTTTGTATCTGGCAGTTTTTTGGAGAGGTGTCGCATTCCTAAGCAGTCGCCCTCGGCCGACCGCGGATTGCAGTCGTCTGTGAGTTCAGCTTACCTGGGAGTTGGCTGGCAGGACGAATGTCATTTACTAGGAAACGGCCTTCGATTTCCACAGCAAAATTCCTGATAAACTATTCTTTTTCCCTTCTAAATAGTGACCGAGTCCAATTCCCGTCAGTTGAGCATGAGAAAAAAACTCTATAGCTTCCAGTATCTCTTGTGGATGAAAATTCTGTCCTCCTCTTGAGCGGTCGCCAATAAACCCCTGCGAAAAGTGTTTCACGCTTGAAGAGATACCACAGCAATACAGGGTCCGGTAGGTTATCAAGCTGTGAAACCACCAAAAATAGCCTTAGCAAATCCCCGGGCACACACCCTCTCCATCAGCCTATCCATATGAATCCCCCCCCCCCTTCCATCAGTTCAATGATCACCATTGATCACTGGATCGCTGGGGGGTTTTGAAGTGGACTTGGAGGGTAGCCACTATCAATTAATGGTCAGTACCACAGAATTTGGCGCTCCAGTAGACCCTGTAGTTCTGGAGGATCCTTCAGCTAGTGCTAACGAGGATGTGGTCGATTTCCCTCACCGCATTGCTGTATCATGTCCATCGATAAACGTCAAGGGATACTCAAAACTACCCGTCCGTTATAAGGTCAAGGATGTAATCATCTTAACACATCGTACTTTCCGATTTCCTTACTATATTGTAAACCACCCATTATCAATGTATTAAGCACATTGTAAGGTCCATGTTTACATTGTAAGTTAATTCCATTGACTACCAAGAAAAGGCAGATCGTTAGTCAATGGACCAATACAGCAGTCAGCCCTGGAAAGCCATGGCTGTCATTTTTGCCACCCTCCAACGGTCACCAACACATGGAAGGCTCCCCGAGTGATACTTCCAAAGATTCAACCAAGTCTAGTAAAATAAATGAACAATGATTTAAATTTTTTCCTGGATAACCCTACTTTCCATAGTACAAACTCTATACACAAAGAGAAATGATAATAGGAACTAGCAATCGTCTTCAGGCAAAAAATATTCTTTTTATATATCATATATATCATCGGATTAATAATCCTAGAAAACATTTAGTTGTATATTTGGCATCACAGAAGGTTTTAGTAAAACAAATCCAAGAAATCTGATATTGCAATAAATACTAAAGGTTCCCGATAATAGTGACTTTGACGTTGCAGTGCTCGGTCATGAAGATAAGCAGCCACATAAACGTCGTTTGGCGTCCGTCAACTAAATTTACAAAGGGTTTTCATCGGGAAATAAATTGTACTATATCCGGTTTCAAACCCGTACGAGAGGCCCAGAGCAGTTGTAACTCACAAGGTACTTTACAATGTGTGACGTCATAACATGGCTGCTAATTTTGTTTCGAGTATGGCCTTCGGAGGCCTTACGGTATTGTAACGGCTCCGATGTGAGATACAAAATTGTAACTGTTTTAAGTATCCCAGAGCGTTAGTAGCAAGAGCCAGAAATCCTCAGACACGGGGACCTTGCAAGTCCCGGAAAAGGAGGTTATTATCGCTATCGGCATCAGCTCCCGAGCCAAGAGGACCGACAGACCTCTCATAGCCAGCTCGATCACAACCTAATACCGCATTGATATACTACACACACACAAACACATACACTATAGTTATTGTGTATACATACATGCATGTATACATCTATATCTATTCATCTATCTATCTTCGCACACAGACACACAGACACACACACATATATATATAATATATATATAATATATATTATATATATATATATATATATGTATATATTATATATATATATATATATATATATATATATATATTATATTGTATAATTTATATATACAGAGATACACAAATTTCTTCATGACCTGTTTATCAATCGAATCAGCAATTCTAATCTAAACTAATTGACCGCTGAAACAATATTTTTTTACGTTTAAAGAATTAATGAACTAATTAAGTCTAATCGTAAATTCAACAAAGATATCAGCTGGGGTATATTTCTAAAAATATGATGTTCTTCATGACGTAGGTAGCAACTTACATGCACTGTTACTCTCTCTTTCTGTATACACACACACACTATACATACATATATAATATAATATATATAATATATATATATATATATATATATATATATATATATAATATATATATATATATATGGACAACATACACAAACACCACACACACACACACGCACACACGTACATCGCGCGCGCATGCACATACATATGTATATGTATATATACACGCACACGTACACGCGCGCGCATGAACATACATATGTATGCTGAAAACCGTCGTGTACATGCAATGTTATGGCGTCGTTCGACAGATTCCTCGTTATGGATTTTAAATCTAAGTTATACAGTATAGCTATATATTTTTGTTAATAACACACCACCACACACACACACACACATATAACATATATATAAATATATATATAAATAACATATACATACATATGTATGTGCATGCGCCGCGCGCGCGCGTGGTGTATGGTGGCCGTATATATATATATATATATATATAATATATATATATAATATATATAATATAATATATATATATATATATATTGTATAAACTTAGATTTAATCGCCGGGGTTTAAGGCGCCATAAATTTCATGTACACAAGTTTTAAAGCAATTCGTATCTTCATCTCGATCATTAACCTTTTTTGTGATAATAGTGCTTTAAACGCACCCTGTTCATTAACATGCACATGAAGTTTGTTGAGGATTGTTATTCTTATCTTTGTTATCATTTCCATGAAAAGAAAATATGTATAAGATACTTGATATGTACTAAGGACAGAGCACTCCATCATATTGTTACGCCGGCCGGCTCGTCTCTCTGCCACCAACGCAAGGCAGGCTAGGCAGACGGCGTGCTATCAACGGGGTCGTGGAACACTGAACAGCTCCAAGAGGCCCCGGCCACCACAGCGTCCCAGAACACCCCCGGGGGAAACGCCAAGGGGCGAGGCAGGGCACGAAAATAAACACAAAATGACAGTCTTTCCTTTTACACAAGTTATTACCCATACACTTTTCTATAGCACAATTTACAGGGAAAACCAGCATGTCACACTGCACGATACAGCTTATAACGGGCAACACAAAGTTATTCAGGTCACAAGGCACACACGAGCTCTTCACAGGGCAGCACCCAACCACGTCTCTCGGCTTGTCCTCCGCTCCCCGCTCACAGCCAGTTGCGTCATTTTTGCCAGGTCCCTTCATGTTAACACATGCCCAGGTCATCCTTTTCATGTTAACACATGTTTCACACAGAGACAAAAACCCACTGGCATAGCACTATCCCCCCTATCAAGCAGACGACCCGTCTGCTCTGACATACCTAAAACATGAAACAAAATACAGAAAATTTACATAAAATTAGCCTCAGGAAGAAACAAAATTCTTTCAAACAAAAATAACCGTAATGAAAAATCAGTTCTCAGAAACAAAAAAAATCTTACATCCAGCGAGCTTTCTTCACTCTCGTGGGGTCGCTCTGGAGGAGGTGTGGGTGGCGGTGATTGGGAGTGGCACCCAGAGGGGTATCTTTTTCCCCCAAGACCTGGCTCATGGTCACCTTTGACGTCTGTTGCATCGCCCTCACCACCAAATGCTCGTCCTCATCTCGGTCAGCGTCTGCCAGTCCTCATCGCCGCTACTGGGCTAACGTCATCTTCTTTTTCCCATGGCCCCAGGAGTAGCTTCCTGGCCAGCCGGTGCCCAAGTCCTCGAGGAAGTCAGGAAAAGGGCCCCCACACCAACCAACTCATCGCCCCCCGACGACTCTTCTGGACGCTCCACTTCCTCACAAGTGCCCAGCTTTGCACCGGGCTGGCCCCTTCAGGTCCTTATTGGAGAAGTTAGCTACCAACACTGTAACAAACCCCATCCCCTGGTCCAACAAGGTCCGCCCAACCGTTTCACAATTAGCCAGCTGCAGGTTTTGGATAGGCTCCACAGGCCCCCTACTCCACGCATCACCCTTTATAGTCGACACCGGATTCTAGACTCTGTCCTGGGGGCAAAGGGGCAGTCGCTCAGCCGTAACTATCCCCTGCACAGCCAACCATTGAAGCAGGGGCACATCTTCACCGTGCACCCTCACCAGTTCCGTCCAAGGTCGACACACACCTTACTCTGCGTCAGGGAGTCAAGGCCCAGCAAACAGTGCTCGGCCAGATCGGCCACATACACCCGGGAGCCACTGCACATGCTGCCCACGCCAATACGAGCCTCCACTGGCCCTTGAGCTGTACACAATGCCCCGTGAACCACCACACAGTCTCTGTGGTGCATCTGGAAGTGCATAGTGGCCAACATATCAGGCCGCACTAGGGTCTTCTCAGCCCAGTGTCCACTGTCAGGCGGTAGGCTTCCCATCTACTGAGCCCTCCACCTGCATCGTGCTGGTTCGACGGCGGGCTTACCCAAGTCGGGGCCTGGGAACCGGACGGCTGTGTTTCGGCCCCTTCTCCAGCCTGTCCGAGTTTTCCTCCTTTTACCACTTCTTAGCCTTAGAACATGCACTCAGATGGTGACCATACCTGCCCCCAGTCCTTGCAGCAATGCTTGGAAGGCATCAGAATCCGTCCGGTTGAGGAGGACGTGTTCTCTGCTCCCTCCGACACCAAATCCCTCTGTGCCCTACCTCTCCGCGCCCCAACACAAGCCTTGGAAAGGCTCGGGCTCACCTTCCTCAATGCTACCTTCTCCACTTTAGCCTTCCGGCCCCAGAGGTCAGGGTTGGGCTGAGCAGCTGGTCCTAGGCCACTGGTTCCCTTTCAGGAAGGCCTCGAACCCCAAAGGGCCTCGCTAGCACCACTGCAGGTCCTCAGGGTGTGCCTGCTTTACATAGTTTTGCAGTGCTGGCCCTGCAAAACGTCAACAAAGAAATCGCGGGCCAGGACCATGATCTTTCCTTTCCGCAGCCGGGGGTACAACCTCCTTACCAGCGCCTCCACATCCTGCACCACTGGGACAGTTTTCTCGCACGCTCACGAGTCCGCTTCTTCAACGGGCCCGATATACCTCGGCCTGGTGGTGGTGCCCGAAACGGCGTTTCAAAAGCCTCCGCCACGCTGGTGTAAGAGCAGTTTGGGATGCCGGCAGATGCCCCAACACTTCCACCGCGGGGCCCCTTAACGCTGTTACCAGCTGCAGAGCCTTCTCTTCCTGGCTCCAGCCTGGGCAGATGCCAGCATTTCAAATTGGCGAAAATTTGCCTCCAAGGCCACCTTCCCGTCGTACTCAGCGGCTTACGCTTCACAGATGTTTTGGAGGCCGAGGGGCTGCGGGGTGGAGAACGCGTGCCGTGAACTAACACCGGCCGGGGGGGAGGAGGGGGTGAGGGAGGCAACGAGGCGGGTTGACCGGGTTTGCCGCCACCTATACCCCAAGGGGGCAGTTCCGATGGGGGTCCCCAGCCTTCTGCAGCGAACCCCTGGCTCCAACACGGGTGCTGCGAGGCCCGGGGGTTTCCTGCCACGGACCCCAGGCAGACCCCAGTAAATCTGACACTCTGGCATCTGTTGCCAGAACCTCGTCTGCCTTCTCTGCTTGCAACGTTACTACCTCGTGACGCCGCCTTTCCGACTTCACTTCCTCCCTCAAGGCCCTGAACCTCGCCCTTCAGAGTCTGCACCTCCTCCATCAGTTCACTCTTCACGCTGTTGGAGGCCTTGTCGGTGTACTGCTGATTTTCCAGAGACAAAGACCCACTGGCGTAGCAATCTTATTATCCGTATATACTCTCAGACAAGCATTGGCTTATATTCCATACATCTCAAAGTATTACACAAAGTACACACACATTTTGTATATATATTCAAACACACACATATAAGTGTATATATATATATATATTATATATATATATATAAATATATATATATGTTTTGTGTGTGTTGTGTGTGTGTGTGTGGTGTGTGTGTGTGTGTGTGTGTGTGTGTGTGGTGGTGTGTTTGAATGTATACACACACAATATATGTGTGTGTGTGTGTGTGTATTCAAACACACACACATATAAGTGTGGTGTGTTATATGTATACATATATATATACATAATATATATATATATATATATATATATATATATATATATATATATATATAGTATATATTATATATATATATGTGTGTCCACGCGTGTACGTGTGCGTGTGCATGTATATGATATATGTACTTATGTATATATAAATATATATATGAGTATGTGTTTCAATATATATAAATCATATATAGAAACAGATTTTGTATATGCAGATGTATTTGTTTATTTATGTATCGCTAACACTACTTAATAAGCCCTCACATGCAAAACGCTCGTAACAAAAGCCTTGCATAATATTCATCACTTCAGGAATAATCAGCGTTATCTTGGTCATTATTCTTCACCAGGTAAACAGTCGTTACCCGGGAGACAGACTACAACAAGTCGGGCCAGCATAATTTCCGTTCACTTCGTCAGTGACTCCGCAGCAGACACTTGTGCGTATCCAGCTTCTACTTTATATTATAAAAAAAAATCACGTAGATTTTCATTTTGAATTGGCAAATGAAAATGTACTAATTGAGACCTGTGTATGTATATACATAATTACATTTTTTTTCTCCAAAATATCAGAGAAAAAACCTAAGAACCTTCGTTTATTGTGATTTTTGTTAACCATATTTACATCAAGTTGATTAGTTACTTGTAAAAACATATAGTTACGTTGAAATAAGCAACAGGATATTTTGGTAAGGAGTGGTTAAGTTGATAAATTATCCAACTGTTTGTTTGTCCCTGTGGAAAGCCATTAACAACTTATCAAAAGCAGAATTAGAAGAAAGGTTAACTGTAGGAGTGCCATTTTATAGTACACGCATAACGTTAAGGCCGCTGTGGCCGAGTGGTTAGAGCGTCGGACTCAAGATGTTACGACGGCAATCTGAGTTCGAGGTTCAAAAGTCACCGGCCGGCGCGTTTTTTCCCTTGGGCAAGGAACTTCACCTCGATGCCTACCTTGCTAGTACCAAGTATGGATAAAATAGAGAGAATGATTACCTAAAAAAGTAACACCGGCACTCTCCGTGGAAAGGAACTAGGGACCCTACCCATACACTTTTACCTTCGGCAAATTTGAGACCTATTGCCCTATACCCGAAGAAGCAATAACAAGGTTAACATTTTCAGATTCAATACTGAGTTGGGATGCCCTAAGGGATGTTCTTTTTATTAAATTTATACTGTCGATATGTGAAAACGCGTTCATCGTTTGAGAAAATTGAAGACTACAAATCGCTACTAAATGAACACACACACGTTACAGTTCGGTTGGGAGGTTGACTAATCTATACACAGTGCTTATTGTTTATAATCTCAATTATATTCCATATCTTTGGAACTTCCTAACACACAATAACAATTTATTGAATTCACGGTTTCCAAGCTAAGCAGTTAGTTTACTTTGATATGTGTGTGTGTGTGTTTAGACATACAAATGCATGCATATATACAATACATACATGCACACATACATACACAGACACATATATACACATAGTGTATATATATACATACATACACATATATACGTATGTGTGCATATTTGTATATCTTTATGCATATATATATATATATATATATATATATATATATATATATATATATATATATATATACACTCATATAATTTGTTTATGTATACACATACATATTTATTTGCATATATCATATATACATATTTGTGTATACATACTCATATATGCATATATATACATATACAGACATATGTGTGTACATATATATGTATATATGTGAATATACATATATGTACATATATATATGATATATATTTATAAATATAATGTATATATAAACACATATAGATATATAGACACATATATAGAATTTACCTCTTTTTGAATACAGTTTCGCATAACAAATCAAACCCTCCAGTCTAGATTAAACATGCACCAAAGCAAAATATGCTAAACATATACATGTCTTTCAAAGGGGCCCTCCATCCGAAGAGAATTCAAGCCCCAAGACGACAACATCGTCTTCGTGTTCTGGAAATCAAAAGGAGTGCAAAGTTAACGTTCACGACACAGGGTCCAGATGGCTTCGAGCGGCGACAGCCTCCCCGACGTAGACGGCGAGAAGGAAGGGCGAGGACACTGGTCACACAAATGTGATTACCTCTTTACAATGATGGGCTATGCCATTGGGCTTGGCAACGTATGGAGATTCCCTTACCTGTGTTATATAAATGGCGGAGGTAAGAAGAATTGAAATCGCCATAGATTAATATATAGGTAATAATCATATAGAAAATAGATGTGCGTCCTTAGTGAATCTGTATCACAGCTTTTTGTACAGTTGTTGTTCTTGCCGACACAGGGGCGTTCTTGGTCCCCTACCTACTGACGCTGGTACTGGTGGGCATCCCGCTGTTCTTCCTGGAGACGGCCGTCGGGCAGTTCAGTTCCTCCAGCTGCCTCGGCGTCTTCTCCGTCTGCCCGGCTTTCAAAGGCAAGGAATTCGGTGCTTTTTTTGTGGTGACCATTTAGATATGTTAATCGTGTGAAATATTTCCTTCACAGTTTATATGTATAATACAAGAGAATTTGTGTATATTTGTATTATCTATCAAGCATAAAGAATGTGATATATATATGTAACCTTTTTCCAATTTCTTAGAGTGAAAGAAGTTCTGTACTCTTGCCATATTTCCTTCTTATGTGTTGGTTATAGGATTGGTCATCAGGAATAGAGAAACCAATACTGTTGAGTAAAACTTCATTGTTGCAGACGTTTCGAAGAATCAATCTCCATCATCAGTGCTAAAAGTAGATACAAAATTTATGTATAAAAGTGCTTGACAAAGAATAACGAAGCATATAATACAGAACAGTTTGACGAAGGTACAGATCTAATGTGGAAAAGAGGCAAATTAGGGTAACTATCCTTTTAACAACTGGATGGTTGTTTACTTGGTATATAGGTTGGTTGCGGTAGTTGTACAATTGAGCTCGGGTTTTATGCTAATTACGTGCAGAGATTCGGCTATGATCACGTCGAATCTGTTGAGGTGAAAGGTCAAGATTTTGAAATCAGTAGTGTTAAATGGGTGAAGGTGAGAGTGCTCTCGGATTGCTGAGAAGGATGGTTTACTCAGTGGTAGGCCAGTCCTAATAGACTTTCATTTATGTTTGAGAATGTGATGTTGCAGCCATTGTGAGATAGAACCCACGTACCTAGCCTGACAGCTAGGACAAGTAAAAAGGTAAACCACATTAGAACATAAATCAGATGTCTCTATTAACTGTGGTAAATGTAGGTTTGTGTAAAAATTTCTGACAGAGGAAATTATTCATTACTTTATGAAATAGGTGGGATGGGTACCCATGTAAAATATTCTTTTTCAAAAAGATATACTTTCTTTGGTCTGGATTGCTGTATGCCATCTAACACCATTAACCACACATATTTCTTTCTTTTGAGAAACTTTGCCACCATCCGAAACGGTAGTATTTATAAAGAAACCAATAACATCTCTGTTGTGGCTAACAACACATTCAAGAAATTCAAACATTTCACGGACAACCATGAGCACTAGTCACTCCCTGCTTCTTTGAAATCATCGAAAGATCATAAAATAATCTTTACCAGACCAGATAAAGGTGGCAGTCATTATCCTTAACAGAGACGACTACTATAATAAACTCCATACTTGGTAGTAACTCTAAAGTTAAACTAATTAACTCTGACACTTCTACTTATCTTTTAAAACTGGAATATAAACTAAATAGGTTGTTACATTCATTGGGGAAGTCACAACCTTCTCACTACTTCTGCTTTAAACTTGGTTTCCTATTTGGCCATAGACTCGGTGTACCTATTAGCCACATGATTTCTTTTGTTGGTACATTGCCAATTTTTTTGTACAGATAATCTCCCTCTTCCTCCTATCGGTATACTGTATATAACTTTTGCTTTTGTAAAAGAAATTTACTCACTCAAATCAATATATCCATTACAATGGCCACCTTTGACATAGAATCACTATTCACTAATGTTCCTCTGAAAGAAACCACAGAAATAATAGTTGATAAAGCTACCTCTTTTACTCTGAACTCGGTTGGTTTAATCAAAACAACCTTTAGAAAGCTTTTAGACATCACTGCTCACGATTCAATATTTACTTTTAATGTTTGCCTTTACACCCAAGTTGACGGCGTAGCAATGGGATCACCACTTGGCCCTTGTTATGCTAATACTTTCCTCTGTTATGACGAATAACCTTGGCTCAATAACTGCCCTTCCAACTTCAAACCAAATTTTTATAGTTGATATATGGACGACACTTTCTTGCTTTTCAGTGGCCCCTCTCATATCAGTCCTTTTCTTTCATGTCTAAATTCACAAGACCCTAACATTAAATAAATAAATGAAAATTAATAAAAATAAATAAATAAAAAAAACTTGGACCCTTCCATTACCTTTCAAAATGGTCGTTTCTCTGTCAACACCTACAGGAAACCATTATTCACTGGTCTCGGACTTCACTTTCTGAACTACATACCTCTTATTTACAAATTGAACAGCCTGAAGTCTACAATATTTGTTCTACTTGGGCCAGTTTTCACACAGAAGCCATGTATTTAAGAGAATATTTTGCTTCGAATGAATACCCATCCCACCTTTTCATAAAGTAATGAATAATTTACTTTGTCAGAAGTTCTCACACAAAACTGCAATTACCACAATTAATAAAGACATCAAAGATATAAAACTACCATGTACGGGCGCTCTTACTTTTGAAATCTGAAGCTCGTTAAACAATTTTTTTGAGCAGTGCTATCCTTAAGTCAGTTTCCGATTTGTTTTTCACAATAGCAATTCTATTGGTAATTTTCTACAGCAGAAGAAATTGCAACTCTGATTTATGTTCCAATGTGGTTTACCTTTTTACACTGTCCTAGCTGTCAGGCTAGGTACGTGGGTTCATCCTCTCGATGGCTGCACACCACATTCTCGAACATAAATGCAACTTCAGGACTGGCCTACCGCTGAGTAAACCATCCTTCTCAGCAATCAGAGATCACTCTCACCTTAACATACCCGTTTAACAAAATCTTGACCTTTCCTAACAAATTCGACCTGATCATAGCAAAATCTCTCCACATAATTAGCATAAAACCTAAGCTCAATGGTACAAATACCGCAACCACCTAAATTTCAAGTAAATAAA
>NC_051391.1:11522549-11534795 GCF_015228065.2 Penaeus monodon | reverse complement strand
TTTTTTTTTTTTTTTTTTTTTTTTTATAAAAAAAAAAAAAAAAAAAATAAAATATAAAAATTTAAAAAAAAAAAAAAAAAGAGGGGACAAAAGAGAAAGGGGCCATTACTGTTATCTCACGAAACGCTTGCAATCCACGAAACACCGTTTCGTGTGTCCACATTATCTCTGAACATCTACTTGGGTTTTTTAAATTTTTTAATTTTCCTTTCCAAGTGGAATGTCTGGATTACGCGGTCGACTGTACTGTGCTATGTTCACCACCGCAGCCTTTTTTTTTTTGCCAGTTGTGCATTTTAGTTAATTTATGGTTTACTTAAGCGCCCCATCACCTTTTCCCTTTATTGTTCATCAAAATTTAAAATTGGGGGAGCTACAAGCCCCTTCGGGGTTTATGAACTAGATATTTTCCAATACTCGCCCTTCTTTATATATATTTTATATATATATATAAAAATATATTATATATAATAATATATAATATTAAAATTATAATAAAATATAATATAATATAATATATTATATAATTATATAATATATATATATATATTATAAAATTTGTATGTTGATTTATACACAAACACACACCCCCACCATGTATATATTATGTGGTAACATATATTTTATTTATATATTTTTTTGTAAATTTTTTTAAATGTTATTTCTTTGTTATTATTCTTATAGACGCTTTTTCCACTGTCTTATGAACTTTTTACCTTCGCGAAATTATTGTCATATTTTTTCGACCTTTAAAAAAAAACCCCACTGCTTTTCCCTTGGGGCTGGCGCACTATGCGGATTTTCACTGAGCCCAAATTCGCTTTGGCTACGGCTGGTGGGTAGCTTTGCTGGTCGTCCCCCTCCCGCCGTCCTCGTATGCAAAAATCGCGCTCTTTTTCCTTTTATCTAGAAACAACTGGGCGTCACTCCCGTCGTGCTTGTTATAGTGTCACTTTCCCTTTAGGGAAATGGCTGTCATTTCCCCAATACGTCTTGTAAGGGGAAAAATTAGTGGTCGTCCCCCAACCCCGCTTTTTGAAGGGAAAATTAAATTGTAAATTTTGAAAGTAGCTGGGCGTCATTCCTTCGTGCTTCTCATCGTGAAGTACTAAAATTCGTCACTGCCCTCACGCTTCCGTATAAGCAAAAGTTTCCCTCGTCCTTGCCGTAAAAGTAAAAAGCATTTGTTGTCACACGTCACAAAAAGAGTTTTTATTCATTTGTGCTCTTCCAAGTGAAAAAATCACACTCCACTCTTGCTTCTTTTTTTTAGGTAAAAAAAAATAAAAAGTCTACTTCACACGGCCCTTTGATTGCAAAATGCCGGGGCCAAGGTGGTTGCGCTATGACAAAAACAATGCTGTATCATCATAGGCAAAAATCATTTTTTGCTAAACGTTAAAAAAAAAACTACCCCTTGTCATTATCCTTATTTTTAGTATTAGCCATTTTTTTTTTGGGTTTTTATTTTGTTTTACTGTAACCTGTCTGTTTGCTGGACGATCTTTTTATTTTTTTTTGCATGTATCAATTTTTAAATGAAGTGCATTCAAAGTGTGGTTGTCCGGATGGATTTTCCCTTTGGGGGAAAACTTCATGCAGTGCCCCTTCCTGAGAAAACCAAATTTTTGCAAACTGTCCCCAAAAAAACACACAAATCGAGAATCAAAATAAAAACAACCATAAATTTTTCCTTTTTTTTGGGTTCGGACATTCCATGCCCTTTCAAATGGCGTGTTCGATGGCAATTACAGGATATCTTTTTTTTTAGTATTCGCACGTATATCTGTCGCACTTTTCCATGTAACCGGGCTGGTACTAAAAATCCCAGTGAGGACTAAAAACAACAAAAATGCTTTTATTGCTTCGTTTCACAACCCTTAAAAATGTACCTGTCTGTGATGAGAAAATTTCCAAAAAAATTTCCCAAATGTATCGGTTCAAAATACTAACATGCACGTTGCATCCATATGGAACGCTTCAAGGTTTCTCTATTTACAGTTAATTCTGTTTCTCTTGGGGCCCCCACTTTCTTTTTTTCCAAAAATTTCACGGGGAAGTAAAAATTATATTTTTTGTTTTAAAAAATTTTTTTTTATTGTCAGAACCATTCATCTAACCAGTTTTTTCCCCGACCTGCCCCAGAAAAACCATTTCCCTGTTCCCTTTTTCCTTTCCATACCAGAGGGGCGGGCACCCCTTCGCGAACCAGGGTAAACCTTGAAACCGGCGAAACCCAAACCACCTTCATTTGTTGTAAAATTTTGTCCCAAAACAGATTTACGCATGTCTTTTTAACAGATTATCTTCGTGTGCTCCGTGTAAAATCTCTCGGACGCGAATCCCAAGTCACGCGTTCCCGACCCGGCTCAACATCGCGGGGTCTCGCCTTGCCCCTCCCTCTGCTCTTCCGGCCTATTTTTCTCTTTTTTTTTCTTTCGACTGCTGGTTCATAAAACAGGTGAGTCCATTTCGTAGAAAAGTATAAAGTTATTTCAACATATGCAATAAGAAAAGGAAAAGTGTTTCAAAAAATACAATTCCGGTACAGTATACTTGAAAATATGCATTTAGAAATAGGGAAAAAAAATGTTTTATCTCGTTATTTAGGCTTTTAAATGAACTGACCTCTCTCTCCTTCTCCTCTCTCTCTCCCGGATGAAGACCTCCGTCCCCGTCTCCCGTTGGGGTCCACCCTCCCGAACCCCCGGGAAGGGGGGTGCGCATCGCCTCATTTTCCCCCTGCGCCACCGCCTCTTACATCCCGTTTCTTTTACTCCGACCCATGCTTCCCTGGAGGCTTTTTTCTGGATACTTTGTAAAGGGAATTTTCTGATTCATCGAAGCACACCTTCGTGAATTACTTAAAAACCCAAACTAAATTAAAAACGTTTTTAATACGTTTCAATTGCATTCTCCATACTTTAAATAACAATCAAGGTTTTTTAAACAATAAGTTTCTTTTGCGTTAATGGGGCCAATTAATATATACTATGATATTAAGGGAAATTAAATTACATTTGTTGAAAAATCTTTTTTCCCTTTTCCCCTTTTCCTATTTTTTTAAATAGTCTTTTTTATTTTTTTTTTCTTTTTTTTGTTATTTATTTATTTTTGTTGACGCATCAAGAAAACCAATAAAATGGTCGCAGTAAGAAACCCACACACACACACACTATTATAAATGATAAGCAATAATAAGAGAGAGAGATAGACGGGCAACGACAGACAGTCAAATAGATAGACAAAAACAAAAGGAAGATAAAAAATACCTGGGAAAAGGGATAGAAAATAAAAAAAACCTACCTGTTCTTTTCAGTGGAAACGAGTCAAAGCAAAGGGCTAAACTGGAAAACTACTTGCTAAAAAAACTTCTTTAACTATGGGCCTGGGGTGTCTGTCGGGTTTTAAACCCTTCGTTTGGCCCCCAATAACAGGGTACATTTTTTCCTGTAGTAAAAATGGCAATGAAAAGGATGAGCTTTTTTTTTAAATCGTTTTTATGATTATAATACAATTTCTGTTTTTTCTTGTTTTTTGGTAAAAGTGGTAAAAATTATTACATAAAAAATGGATCATTTTTTCATCCTACATGGCTAATTTCAACTCACTTTTTCCAGAACATCATTTTACACATCATCTCCACTAAGATTAATCTTTTTTTCTGAAAAAAATTTTTAAAATGCAGTTGATTGTGTTTAAGATAAAAAAAAATAAAATTACCTTTTTTTTTTGTCATTTCACATGGTTTTTTAAAAAGGGTCTAATACGGAGTTTCATAAATATTTTGAAAAATTTCATAGATCTTAAAAATACTTATTGATATTAATATATATATATATAAATATTATATTAAAATTAGATATTTAATATATATTTTACCACCACACAAACACAAACACACACCACACACACCACCCCCACACACACACAACCACACACACACACATATATATTTATTATTATTATATTTATATTTTTAAATTAGGTGTGTGTGTGTTGGTGTGTGTGTTTGTGTGTGTGTGTGTGTGGTGTTTGTGTGTGTCCCACCCCCCACACAACCACCCCACACCACACACACCAAAAACCCCACACACACCAACACACATATATATATTATTATAATATATTATTATTTTATATTTTATTATATAATTATTATATTATATTTTTAATATATTATATAAAAAATTATATATAATATATAATATATATATATATTATATATATAATATATTGCTAGCCGTGGCCCTTTGTCTCTTGCGAAACTGTTTAACATAAAAAGGATGACCTGGGCATGTGTTAACATAAGGACCTGGGAAAACGGATGAACTGGCTGGAGCGGAGGAGCGGAGGAAACCCAAAGAGACGCGATTGGGTGCTGCCCCTGTAAAGACCTCGTGTGTGCCCTTGTACCTGTTTTAAAACTTTGGGGTTGCCCTTTTATAAGCTGTATCGTGCAGGGGTGACATGCGGGTTTCCCCCCTGTACTGTCCCCTATAGAAATTTGTCGGGAAAATAACTTTTGTAAAAAAAAAAGCTTCTTTTGTGTTTATTTGTGCCCTGCCTCCCCATTTGGGCGTTTCCCCCCGGGTGTTCGGGACGCTTGGTGCTCGTGACTCCGGGAGCTGTTCATGTTCCGACCCTGTGGAAAACCGCCGTCCTGCCTAGCCTCCTTGTGTTGGTGGCGAGAGACGGGGGGTCGGCGTAACAAATGGTGTCAGGAGGGGGATTTGTGGTTTTGATCTTAGACGCCCGATTTATCATGTCGCCCAAAGAGGGCGGCAGCCATGGGGGAAGGAGGCTATGACTGAGGCAGGCACGAGTGAGGTGAACCCACCAGATGGACCTGATCACTGCCAGCGGCCGGTATGAGGGGGGAAAATGGCAAAAAGGGAGAAGCGGGCAAAAGGGGGCCGCGGCAGGCGCACCATCTCGTGAGATGCGGGCAAGGAAGGCGGGGAAACATTTTGCCAACTTTTGGGGTTCTACAAGCAATCTTGCATTTTAAAAAGGGGGAAAACTCAGCATACACCGCAGGCCCTGCAACCGTAAAGAGTGAACTGATGGGGGAGGTGCAGACTCTGAAGGGCGAGGTTCAGGGCCGGGGGGGAAATAAGGGGGAAAGCGGCGTCCGGTATAACATTAAAGCAGAGAAGGCAGACGAGGTCCAAAGTGTCAATTTATGGGGCTGCCTGGGTCCCGGCGGGAAACCCCCGGCCCGCAGCGCGTTGGGGACCCAGTGGTACTGCAAAAGGCTGGGGACCTCGAACCCGGGCCCTTGGGATATAGGGGGCGGCAAACTCGGACCCGGTCAACCCGCCCGTTGCCTCCCTCCCCCCCTTCCTCCCCCCCGGGGGCGTGTTAGTTCACGGCCTCGTTCTCCACCCTGCCCCCCCGGGCCTCCAGACTTCTGTGACGTGTAAGTCAGCTGAGTACGACGGGAAGGGGGCCCTGGGAGGCATATGCGCCCAATTTAAAATACGGCATCTACCCGGGCTGGAGCCAGGAGAGAAGGCCCGCACTGGTAACAGCGCGGGCGGCCCGCGGGAAGTGTTGGGGCATCTCCGCCACCCCAACATCCTCTTACACCATTGGCAGAGGCTTTGAACGCCGTTTGGGGCACCACCCAGGCCGAGGTATATCGGGCCCCTTAAAAAGCGCCGTGGCTGGCGGACACTGCCCCAGCTGGCGCAGATTGGAGGCGCTGGTAAGGGGTTACCCTGCAGCTGCGAAAGATGATCGGGTCCTGGCCTGTGATTTCTTTGTTGACGCTTTACGGGACCAGCGTGCAAATCTACGTCAACAGCACCCCTGAGGACCTGCAGGTGGCGCGGCGGGCCCTTTGGATTTCGGGGCCCTTCCCTGAGGCAACGATGGCCTGGGGCCAGCTGCTCACCCCCCGCCGTACCCCCGGGGGCCCGGGAAGGCTAAAGGGGAAAAGTACATTGGGGAAGGGGGTGCCCGAGCATTTTCCAAGGCTTTTTGGGGGCTGCGGAGGGAGCGGAGAACCATCCTCTAACCGGACGGATTCTGATCCCTTTCCCGCTGCTGCGGGACTGTGGCAGGTAGGGGTCACCTCCGAGTGCATTCCCAAAGGGTTTTAAGGAAGTGGTACGGGAGGAAAAAACTCGGACGGTGGAAAGGGGTCCGAAACCCCCGTCCTGGTTTCCCGGGCCCCGACTTGGGTAAGCCCGGCAACCCAGCCGATGCGGTGGAGGGCTCAGTAGAGGGGAGCCATGCCGCCTGACAGTGGACACTGGGCTGAGAAGACCCTGTGCGGCCTGATTTTTTGGCCACTATGCGACTTTCCAGACCACCACGAGACTGTGTGGTGCCCCACGGGTCTTTTTTTGGGTACTAAAGGGCCGTGGAGGTCTTTTGGGCGGGGCACCGGTGAAAAGGGCTGCCGGTGTTTTCCCGCCCTGGGGGCACTGCTTGCTGGGCCTTGACTACCTACGAAAGGTAAGGCTGTGTCGACCTTGGGGGAAGTTTGGGGGGTCACGGGGGAAGTTGCCCTTGCTTCCAGAGGTTGGCTGTGCAGAGGTAGTTACGGGCTGAGCGACTGCCCTTGCCCCCAGGACAGAGTCTGAATCCGGTGTCGCTGTCAGAGTGGTGTGGGTGGGGGCCTCGGGGACCATTCAAAACCTGCGCTGGCTGATGGCGTAGCGGGGGGGCGGAGCCTTGTTGGACCAGGGAGGGGTTAGTTACAGTTTGGTAGCTATTCTCTGAAAGGGCCGAAAGGTCCAGCTGGTGCAAAGCTGGGCCTTGTGGAATGGGCGTCCAGAAGAGTCGTGGGGGACAAGGATTGGTTGGTGTAGGGCCGTTGCCTGACTTCCTTGGGGCTTGGCCACCGGACGCCGCTAACCGGGCGGAGGGCACCGACGAGTGCGTGGCAAGCTAAAGGTACCGGCCATGCCATGAAGGGCCCTATGACCGGCACAAGGAAAGTGAGGTAAAACATAGGTGAAAGAGTGTGGCTGCATAACCCGCGTCGGAACGGGGCTCTCGCCGGCTACAGAGCCCCGGGGAAAGGGTCAACACGGTGGTACGGCCCTTTCTGATGTCACCTATCAAATTTCGCAGAGGGCAAACGACCGTCTGTTGTCCATTGGGCGCACCGCTGTGGCTTACCATGGGCCGGAAGCTATCCTGGGCCATGGTAAAAAGAAATAAATTAGCCCCAGTAGCGGATGAGGAGTGGCAACGCTACCGAAGGGACGAGCATTTGGACTGAGGGGGATGCAGCAAACCCTCAAAGGCACCATGAGCCAGGGCTTGGGACAGAATAACCCCCCTGGGGCCACTCCAATCACCGCCCCCAACCTCCTCCAGAGCGACCCCCGAGAGCGAAGAAAGCTGCGCTGGATGAAAAAATTTTTTTTGTTCCTGAGGAATAATTTTTTTTTAATTTCTGTAGTTTTTTTCGGGTTTGGGTTTTCGAGAGCGGGGTTTTCTGCTTTAAAGGGGGGTAGTGCTACGCCTGGGTCTTTTTTCTCTGTGCAAAAATGTGTTCGAAAAGGATGACCTGGGCATGTGTTAACATGAGGGGCCTGGGGAAACAGGATGCAAATGGCTTTTAGCGGGGGAGCGGAGGGAAAAGCCAAAAGACGCGGTTGGGTGCGCTCCCGTGAAGACCTCGGGGTGCCTTTGTGACCTGATATAATTTGTGTTGCCCTGTTATAACTGTACCCTCGGTGACATCTGGTTTCCCCTGTATTGTGCCCATAGAAAAATGTAAGGATAAAAACGGTGAAATAAAAAAGACGTCATTTTTTTTGTTTATTTTGGCCCTCCCCCGCCACTTGGGGTTTTCCCCTCCTGGTGTTCTGGGGCGCTGTGGTGCCGGTGACTCTTGGGCTGTTTAGTGTTCCACCCTGTGGATAACACCCGTCTGCCTAGCCTGCCTTGGGTTTGGGGGCAAAGACGAGGGGGTCGGCGTAACAATATATATAAAAATATAAAATATATATATATATTATATATATATGTACACAATTATGGGGCCCCCGGTGGCCGAAAGGTTAGAGCGTCGGACTCAAACTGTCACAAAAAGGCAATCTGAGTTCGAGGGTTCGAGTCACCGCTGGCGCGCTGTTCCCTTGGGGAAAGGAACTTCACCTTGTTGCCTCCTAGCCACTGGGTGGCCAAGCCACCCAATCATGCTGGTCCCAAGCCCTTTAAAAAGAGGAATGATTACCTAAAAAAAAAAAAAAAAGGGGAACACCGGGACTCTCCTGGAAGGAAATGGGACCCTATCACGTACTTACTCCCAAAAGCATCACAACATGAAAACTACAATTAAGATCTGCTGTGACCACGGCGGCTCAGACATAAATTTCCGTTAAAAAAAAGAAACAATATATATGCATACTTGTGTGTGTGTGTATATTATAAAACATATTATATATATATATATATATTATATATTATATATATATATATAATATTATATATATATATAATTTTTTTGTGTGGTGTGTGTGTGTGTGGTGTATTATTATATATATAATAATATATATAATATATATATATATATATATATTAAAATATATATATATATAATGTTGTAATATATATATAAAGTAATAATTTTTTTTAAAATATATATATATATATTATAATATATATATATTATATTGGGTTTTTGTGTGGTGTGGGGGTGTGGTTGTGTGGTTTTGTGTGTGTGGTGGTGTGTGTGTGTGTATAATTTTTAAAAATTATATAATTATATATATTTATTTATATATATATATAATATATATAATATATAGATAGATAGATAGTGATAGATAGATAATTTGATAATTTGATATGCAATACTCTATAAATGTACAAAAAATTGATGAAACTGGTTTTTTCTTTTTTAACTACATTAAAAGAAAAGAAATGGATGTAAAAAAAACCCCTTTTTTTAAGCATCAACTTCATTTTCATTTTTTTTTTTTTTTTTTTAAAAAAAAGATTAGGCCATGTTGGAAGTGAGTATAAAATATGATATTTTGGAAAAAAAGTGTTGGGGTGTGTGTGGTGTGTGGTGTGTGGTGTGTGTGTGTGTTGTGGTGTGTTTGTGTGTGTGTGGTGTGTGTGTGTGTGTGTGTGTGGTGTTGTGTGTGGTGTGTTGTGTGTGTGTGTGTGTGTTGTGTGTGTGTGTGTTTGGGGCGTGCGTTTGTATAATTTTAAAAAATATATATATAAAATTTTTTTATTAATAATAAAAAACAAAAAACACTAACAATTTTTCCAATTTCAAATTAATCAAACCCTTCAGGGTTAAATAATATATACCTCGTTCTATCAATACTTTATTTATTTAGCTTTATACTTTTTAAAACCCCAATATCAGACACAGTTTGGCATGATAAATGGGACATGTTTTATAAGTCATGTCCAAGTTTAGGATTGCTTTTCGTTTTTCCCATTTTCTCCTAAATTTTATACTCTGTTTTTTTTAGGCCAAAAACATTTTAAATAATTAAACCAAAAAATGATTCCCCTTTTCGTATTTTTTGAATAAAAAAAGAGTACTCCCCCCACCCTTTCTTTTCTAAAAAATAGGGGATTTTTTTACACATATATTAAAGCAGTAGTTTTTTTAAACTATTTAGTATACAACCTAAAAAACAAATAATATTCTTTCGGCACACTTACCATTTTTTAAATTATTGTGTTATATATATATATATAATATATATATATAAATTATTAATATAATTATATATATATATAATATATATAATATTATAATATAATTTTAAAAGGTGCTACCCATACACCCATACTTGAAAATTGGCTAAAAACGATTCCCGGGACTCGATTCTTCGTAGTAGTTAAAGCCTACCGATAACATCTCCTTGCCATTACATTATCGTAAGAAAAAATCCCAAACCCAATATGAATATTTTGTCTGCAGTTTTATGCACTGCAAACATACTACAGCAGAAAAAGTTTTTTCACACTTGTATCATGCTGGGTACTGATCAATATGGTTTTCCAAGCAATTACACTTTCAACTGAAGGTGCGTTCATGTCATCATTTTAAAATATTAGGTTTCAAATGCCGCTAAAATTTTTTCCAAGGAAAAAATGGTCCCCTGACTCTTTCACACTTCTTGTCGCCCCGTCGAATAAGAATGAAAAAAAATGGTTCCTTGGTTAAAAACCCAAAAATATTAGAAATTATTCCCCCCCCCCCCCCCCCTAAAATTACAAACTTGGCCCCGACACAAGGGGAAAGGGATGCAATTGATCGAATGGGGTGTGTCATACGCATTGCCCGCACGAACCCTGCATGTACGGCAGACACACACACAAAAACACCACATGCACAAACACACTGTAAACAATATCGTTCAAAAACACCGTCCCGGGGTGAAAATAAAGGGTTCACCTATTCGAAGGCCCCTGAGTCTACATCACCAAAAAAACACTTCTCCCCCTCAAGCAAACACACTACCTTCCTTCATATATTATATATAATATATAATATTATTATTATTATAAATATATATTTATATATTATATTATTATATATATATGTATGTAATATATAATATATATATAATATTATTAAAATATTATATATAATATATATAATATATAATATATATATTATTATATATATAATAATATATATTTGTAATATATATTATATATATTAATATATATAATATATATATATATATATTTTATATTATATATATATTATTATATTATATAACTTTTTTTCTTAAATGAAACAAAAATACACAATTTCAATTATCTTTTTTTTTTATTTGTGATAAGGGATCCCAAACCCAGATATATTCTAGGGGCAAAAGAAGAAGCTATTTCTAATTTGACAACTAATGATGGTATTTTGCGCAATACCTTGACTTTCTCTACAGCACCCTTTAAACCTGCTTGCATATTGAAATCGTTCTTAAGCTTCCAAATCAGACTTGCCATGATTTTTTCTCTGAACTAAGATAAAAACTGGTGCCATCCACATCCAAAGAACAAACTACGGCTTTGTATTAGAAACTATAGTTATAATTTTTAATGCTTGGGAGTTCATATTCTCGTTTGCATGTAAAAAATTTTGATAAAACAGTTTTTTGATAAAAAAAAACTATCTTTAAACCCTATTATACAACGATTACACAAAAATTTTCCACAATTTTCCATAACAGTTGAAGAATGAGCTACCCCAAACTAATAAAAAGTTATTTTTTCCAATGTAAAACTGCTTTAACGCTGTACGTGTCTCTGAAGAAAAAAAATAAAAAAGAAATAAAACCGTGAAGGGCATTTCCAGACTTGCTTGTACTTTCGCCATATAACAAATATTCTAAAATGAAAAACATTTTCGTGTGGGGTTTTTTTTTCCCCCCTCATAACAAAATTTAAAGGGATTTAAAAAATATCTGGTGGGGACGTATTTTTTCTGCACAAGGTTGGGATGCAGGAGGGGGTGACGCAGAGGGTACTTGAGGGGGTGCTGCTCCACTCCCCCCCGGTGGCTCGGGGGGCTGGGCCCCAGGCGGGCCCACGGGGACGGCAGGACTTGATCCGTGGGAAAAAAATAATAAAAAAGTAGAAAGTAACATCGGAATTATATGCACTAAAATTTCAGTTTATACTTTAGTGTTTTTGTACTTTTTTTTTGTCAGCGTTGCCAGGCTTTCCGGGTTGAGCAATTTAAAAAGTACCAAACACCGAATTTTGCATTACAAGGCATTTTCATGCATTTATTAATTTCCAAAATCTATTCGTTTTTTTTTTTAAATTTTTATTATTTTTTTTCTGTATCAGCTGATCTTTGCTGGATATCGTATTTCACAGAAAACTTATTTCTGTAAGTCTTTTTTTGTTTGAGTACGATGGAATGCATGATAAGGATGCTGTTTATGGGATTTATGTAAAAAAAGCTACATTTTATGTTATAATGATTGTGTACCTTTCATTCAGCCGCCATTTTGGTCAGGATTCTAAAACTTTTAAGCTCGTCGACCCCCAATGGAGTTTCATATTTTGTATTGACCCCCTAGCTTTTAATTGACAGAAAAAATACTATGTTGATAAATCAATGTGTAGCAGCAGTCGTAGTAGTAATAATAGCAGTAGTATTAATAATGGCAGTAGTGGTAATAGTAGTGAAATACAGTGTGTTTAAAAGGAAACAGCCGCCATTATGTCTACTACACACAATTTTCAACTTCAAGTTACAATAATCAGTTCATGGACAACACTGAGAGTTGAGAGTGT
>NC_051391.1:11515049-11517549 GCF_015228065.2 Penaeus monodon | reverse complement strand
TCTGTCTGAGGCATTAAGGGTGCAACCGTAAGACACTCAAGGTAGTAATGCTGTAGAGAGTTAGTATTTGGGGCATCACACAACACGCACGAGGAATACTGTGGGGCATTCTTCAATTTCCCGACTTTCCCCACTAGTCGGTACCCAAGCCTAAGACGAGCGCTCACTTTATTATGTTGGCGAACCATAAGCCCATTGCGTCGGTACTTGAGTGGAAGAGGAAGAAAATGTTAATAGTGTTGAATGGTTACACTAGCAGCCTTCTCAGCATTGTTACAGTGGCGAATAGAGGAGAACACAGCTTGGCTTATCATTTTCTTGTTAGGATGGGAGCGAGGCTGTAGTTGCACCAGCAGTAGGCGGATCCAAACTGCATGTATTCCTTGCGAGACGATCAGGGTGTCATTTGCGTGAAGTCTTATATGGGAGGGGATCTACAGAAAATGCACCACCTGCGAATTTACGAGGGTTATTGCCAGCTGACAGAGGATTTATGTGACTTATTGGTGTGCAGGACTGAGATGAGAGAGCGTGGAATGCAAACTGTGAGTCACATACTATCACTCGTGTCTCTGGTTTGTGATAGTAAGTTACAGCATCCAGAAATCCATTTAGTTCACACTACGTTGCCCTTGTTGAGTTGGGAGTAGACGGCCTGCCCAACCCTCTTGTGGTATTTCCATGCTAGGGGAAAACACAGCGCATTCAGCACTACTATTTCCCTTCAAAGATCCATCAGTGTAGAGACGGTGGGCTGCACTGAGAGAAGATGACAGTTCTGCAATAGTTTACAAGGCTCTTTGTATTTGGAGCTGAGGAGGGTCAATCTTGGAGACTGCGGTGTAGATCTGGTATAGGCATCTGTCAGGGTGGGAAACGAGGGTCCACGTCTTTCATCATAATGTTGATGTTAAGAGTCCGAATGTTTGAGCAGACATTCCTGACAAGTGTATAGCCATCAGGGCGAAGGAGAGGACGAGGTGCATCTGCATTTAGTGAGGTCCTGATGATGTGAGTATAATGGGGAGACATGTGTGGGTAATGCAAACATTTGATGCTGAAGTATGTACATTGAGTATATTCTCTCAGCAAGTGGTGGAAGATGGAGTTCTTGCTGCATGTTGACAATCCTCGTGGAGATAGGACACCCTAAGATATATAGTTCTGGGGATAGGAATTTACACTACTGTGACATAATTGATTAGCCACTTAAGGAAGTCAGGAGCATTGCAGTCTGGCCAGCAGGTCTTGGACGATAGGATACACACGTTGTCTTGCTGAAATTAAAGGTGCAATCAGTACTGGTGCCCCTAGGTAAAGGTACAGTGTGCATAATGTTTGATGTTCCCTATTATGAATCCTGGAAGTGTTCCTGCAGGGTGGAAAGAGAGGACTCTGCTCTTTTTCTGGACATTGAGTCCACCAAAGAAAATGCCACATCTAAGGAGTGCAAGAAGCATTGATATCTTCTGGATAATTTGAATGAACACATATCATCTGCTTAGCAAGTAATTGCCGTTCCATTGATGTCAGGGAGTTAAGGAGAGAAGGCGATCTATTGAATAAAAATTACTCCTCCTTGTGGAGTACCTAATTAAAACTCTTTGGTATTGCTATACACCCTCTTAAACAGAACATGAGTTCTATTCCTCTGGTATCCTCTTATCCACCTCAAAAGATTTCCTTTAATGCAAGTCAATGAGTTGGTCCGAGATAATCTCCTTATTAGCAACCAATAAGTGCCACAATACTGGTGGGGAGACACGAGTACAGAGCTCCATGAGGCAATGGTGTGTCCCTCTCTTTGGTAGGAAGCCAAACGACTGGGCAAAGCTTGTCTTGAAGCCAAAGCATAAGAAATGAAATGAAAGTGCGTTCAAATACCTTGCAAAAGCATCATCACAGTAGCTGTTCCTTACCCCTGGCAAGCTCAAGTTTTCAGTTCGTTGTTGCTAATGACCACATCATCTTCATCAGTCTCAAGCAATGCAAACACTAGTAGGAGCGTCTAATGAGTTTTTTGAGTGGAGAGCCTCTTATATGTTTGGTGGAAGGTACTGGCTTGTGATTGTTCTGACCATTCATTGATGAGATCTTGCACATATTGAGCAGAGCTCACTACTTTATAATGAGATGCCACATGGTGCCAACACAGTCTGATAGTTAATTTCTATCCGAAAGGTTTCTCCCATGAATCTAGTTGGACAAAATGTTGCAGAGCAACCAGGTCTCTCTTACAAATTGATAATGGTAAAGATGCTCAGGGGTTGGTGTTTCTGAAAGGAAAGGGCCATCCTGCACTACCTTTCTTTCTGCCTGAATTAAATGATTATCCAGTGCCCAAAGGTGTGGGCGTCGGGGAGGCGAGAAATGTCTGCCCTGATGTTTTGGTGTAAAAGGAAATGTGTAGCTTTGACAAGAGAGGATTTTTTTTTTTCAGGGCACTGAAAGTAAAATGTTGGAAGATAAGTCATATATGAAAGTAATAGGGGATATTAGG
>NC_051391.1:11507549-11510049 GCF_015228065.2 Penaeus monodon | reverse complement strand
TCAGAGTCAAAGAGGTAGTTTTGTCAACTATTATTTCTGTGGTTTCTTTCAGAGGGACATTAGTGATTAGTGATTCAATGTCAAAGCTGGCAAATGTAATGGGGTATAATGGTTTGAGTAAATTTCTTTTACGAAAGCAACAGTTACATGCAGTATAGTAAAAAAAAGGCATTGTACCAACAGCATAAATCATGGGGCCAACAGGTACACCGAGTTTATGGCCATATAGGAAACCAGGTTTAAAAGCAGAAGTAGTGAGAAGGTTGTGACTTCCCAACGAGTGTAACAACCTATTTAGTTTAGATTTCAGTTTTAAAAGTTGAGTAGAAGTGTCAGAGTTAATTAGTTTAACTTTAGAGTTACTACCAAGTATGGAGTTTATTATAGTAGTCGTCTCTGTTAAGGATAATGACTCTGCCACCTTTATCTTGTCTGGTAAGGATTATTTTATGATCTTTCGATGATTTCAAAGAAGCAGGGAGTGACTAGTGCTCATGGTTGTCCGTGATATGTTTGAATTTCTTGAATGTGTTGTTAGCCACAACAGAGATGTTATTGGTTTCTTTATAAATACTACAGTTTCGGATGGTGGCAAAGTTTCTCAAAGAAAAAAATATGTGTGGTTAATGGTGTTTAGATGGCATACAGCAATCCAGACCAAAGAAAGTATATCTTTTGAAAAGAATATTTTACTGGGGACCCATCCCCCCTATTTCATAAAGTAATGAATAATTTCCTTTGTCAGAATTTTTACACAAACCTACATTTACCACAGTTAAAAGAGACATCTGATTTATGTTCTAATGTGTTTTACCTTTTTACTTGTCGTAGCTGTCAGGCTAGGTACGTGGGTTCTATCTCACAATGGGTGCAACACCACATTCTCAACTAAAGGCAAGTCTATTAGGACTGGCCTACCACTGAGTAAACCATCCTTCTCAGCAATCAGAGAGCACTCTCACCTTCACCCATTTAATACTACTGATTTCAAAATCTTGACCTGTCATCCTAACAGATTCAACCTGATCATAGCCGAATCCCAGCACATAAGCATAAAACCTGAGCTCAATTGTACAACTACCACAACCACCCTATATACCAAGTAAACAACCATCCAATTGTTAAAAGGATACTACCCTAATTTGCCTCTTTTCTACATTCAATTTGTACCTTCGTCAAACTGTTCTGTATTATGTTTCGTCATTCTTTGTCAAGCATTTTTATACATAAATTTTGTATCTACTTTCAGTACTGGTGGCGGAGATTGATTCTTCGAAACGTCTGTAATAATGTAGTTTTACTCAACAGTATTGGTTTCTCTATTCCTGAGGGACACCCCTATAACCCAATACATAAGAGGGAAATTTGGCAAGAGTAAAGAACTCTAAGAAATTAGAAAAAGGTTATGTATATATATCATATTCTTTTTGCTTAATAGATAATACAAATACACACAAATTCTCTTGTGTTGTACATATAAACTGTGAAGGAGATATTTCACACGATTAACTTATCTAAATGGTCCCCACAGAAAAAGCACCGAATTCCTTGCCTTTGAAAGCCGGGCAGACGGAGAAGACGGCGAGGCAGCTGGAGGAACTAAACTGCCCGACGGCCGTCTCCAGGAAGAACAGCGGGATGCCCACCAGTACCAGCGTCAGTAGGTAGGGGACCAGGAACGCCCCTGTGTCGGCAAGAGTAACAACTATACAAAAGGCTAATGTTCAGCTGTGATACAGATTCACTAAGGACGCACATCTATTTTCTTTATCATTATTGCCTACATATCAATCCATGGTGATTTCTGTTCTTACCTCCGCCATTTAAATAACACAGGTAAGGGAATCTCCACACGTTGCTAAGCCCGATAGCATAGCCCGTCATTGTGAAGAGGTAGTCACATTTGTGTGACCAGTGTCCTCGCCCTTCCTTCTCGCCGTCTACGTTGGGGAGGCTCTCGCCGCTCGAAGCCATCTGGACCCTGTGTCGTGAACGTGAACTTTGCACTCCTTTTAATTTCCAGAATACATGCTTTGGTGCATGTTTAATCTAGACTGGAGGGTTTGATTTATTGTTATGCATACACACGCACATGCACACGCACACCACACGCCGCACACGCAGCACCCAACACACACCACACACACACACACACACACCACACACACACACACACACAACACCCACACACACACGCCACACACACACATATATATATATATATATATAATTTTATATATATATATATATATAATGATATATATTTGTGGTGTGTGTGTGTGTATGTGTGTGTTTGTGTTGTGTGTTATATATCTATATGTGTTTACTGTTTGGGGTAGCAGCTCTATATTAAGGAAGTAAAAAATAAATTGAATGTTTTAAAAGACTATGTTTCAAGTTGAATCTAGACGGTATTGAACGCGTTGTTACTTTAGCAGCTTGTGTACAGCACCAGGCCTATGTAGGTTGGAGGGGAATTCCATTTTTTGTACTATTTTTA
>NC_051391.1:11476850-11507449 GCF_015228065.2 Penaeus monodon | reverse complement strand
AATCCACCAACCTTCCCCTAAAATTTTTTATTTTTTAAAATTCAAAAAAATTTTGTAAAGGGAGGGAAAAGACCCGGGTTAAAAACGATCCCCAAAAAGGGCGGGGAAAAGAGGGGGGCCCCCAAAAAAAAAAAAAATTTCTGGGCCCAAAAGGGAGTATGCACTTGTTCCCCCATATACATGAAGAATGTATTGGGGGGGAAATTGTGTTTATAGAGGGTCTTAGTTTCTTGGGGAAAAAAAGGAACAAAATTTTCCCTTTTATAAAATTTTGATTATGCATAATTTTTTAAGGGCCCCTAGCGTTGAGCGGCAGAAAATTTTTAATTAATCAACCCAATCAACCCTAGTTTAGGGGAAGCTATTTAAAAAGAGAGGCGGGGAAGAAAATTGCACGGGAAATTTTTAGAATGAAAGATGCTTATTTTAAAGGGGCCCCTAGATGAATTTTAAAAAAGAAAAACTTCTTTTGGAGGTTTAAATTTTATACAAAATTTAAGGGTTGCCTTTGGATTGAAATTTAGCCCGACCTTTACTAGAAAAATTGCAAAAAAAAAAGTAAAGCCCTTTAATTAAGAAGGGCGGGTGCAAAAAAATTTTTTAGATGTGTTTTTTCTGGGCGGGACTTTTACAAACAAATGCGGGTTTAAAAAATAAAAAAAACATTTAAAAAGGTTTTTAAAAACGATGGAATAAAAAGTAATTTTATCCAAATGTGATTTTGGAAAAGGAAGGGGAAGGGGTTAAGTTCTTGGGAAAATTTTCATACAGGGGGAAAAGGAAATTTAAAAACCAAATAAAAAGAACGGAAGCTTTAAAAAGGGAGCCTCCCCAAAAAAAGTGTAAAAAAAGGAGTTTCCCTTTGGGGAATGTGTAATTTTTTTTGGGAAGTTATCCCAAAATTTTTGCCCTAATAGCTAAAATTTTAATTATCGACCGGGAAAGATGAAAAATTTGAGGGGGGAAATGGGGCCCTGTAAAAGCTTTTGAAAAAAATTGAAAGATAAGTTAGAAAATTTCCCCCAGTCTTCTTAAGGGGGCCCCAAAATAAAAAATTTTTTAATACTTTACAGATGTAAGTGATATGAAATTGTGGGTTACTGGCTGAAAGAAAATGATTTGGAATTACAAACACCTATAGGAAACTTTCAAAGAAGGTAAATTTTAAACGGGAAAATAAGTCCCAGTCACTGATAAAAAAGCATCACCCAACCCGGGGGTGGGGTTTTTTTTAAAACATTATTTTTGGGGGAACCCTTTCCCACCATAGTTACAGACCATCAGAAATTTTAACACTGGGGTTTAAGAAAAAGAAAAGTTTGCCCTAGAAGTTAGAAAATTATTTTAAAAAATGAGGGTTTTAAAATTTATAAAATAAAGTGCAAAAAAAGGGACGAAACCATACGTACCAGCCCCCTTTTGTGGGCCCCTTAGGAGCATCCCCAATTTTCGGAGTGAAGAAGAAATTTACAACCAAGTTTTAGGGACAGACAAAGAAAATAAAAAAGCTCAAAGGGATAAAAAGGAATTTACTATCCCAAAGCAAATTTCCCGGGAAATCGACCATTTTATCATTTTTAAAAATTAAAAAACCCATATTCTTTATTAAGAAGAGAAGAAATGGGGAAGATCAGAAAGATAGAAAAATACGAAAAAATCTTTTTAAACCCTTTTGTCAACAATTAAAGGAGGGGGGGGGGGGGGGGGGGGGGGGGGGGGGGGGGGGGGGGGGGGTCCTAATCCCATCAGTGGAGATATTTTACCCCCAGTAGAGGAAAGGTCGGGGGAAATCCAAAAGGTTTTCTAATTGATTTGCAGGGGGCCAGGGGCAGGGTTTAAAATTTTGTCTTACCAAAATTGGACCATTCTCTGGGTTTTCTGGGGATTTCCCCCTTTAAGAAAAAAAGAAAAAGCCCCCAGCTCCCCGCGGGAATTTAAAAAGAAAGTATCTGTAGGTTTCGTTTACCCGTTTCAGATAGTGGGAGGATATTTTACGAGTTTCGAATTTGAGGTTTTTGAAAGGGGAAAGGGGAAAAAATAAAACAAAGTTTTTTCCCTATACCATCCCACCCTTCGGGGGTAACCCCAGTGATAGAAAGAGCCCATGGGAACCTTAAGACAGTACTTGCCATTTTGGGGTCAAAAAAACACCCAAATACGGCCCAGTCAATTTCAAAAAACTAAAAAAAAGGGGCGTTTGAATAAAGGGCGGGCCCCACATTTCTTAGGACTTGACCAAATTTTTGGTTTTTATGGGAGACACCCCGACAGAAAAGGGTTGGGGAAAATTTATATTTTTACCAGTAGATGAGGGGATGGGGATGAAAATTAGTTTGTGAAAAACTTGCTGAAAAAAATTTTAAAAAATAACACTCAGAGATATTTAAAAAAAGGCAAAATGTGAGCAGAAAAAAAACAAAAAATTTAGCGGCGGAGATTTAGCCATGGGTTTATTTTTGGGGAAACCCAAACCCAAACACGCAAATTAAAATAGGTTTTTTTTTTTTATGATGGGGGAAGAAATACTGGAAAAAATTTGAAGAAAAAGTATCTCAATGCAGATAAAGGGAGGGAAAATTTTTATTTACATAAATAAGGTTTCCCCCCCCGGAAAAACCCAAGAGATTTGAGGAATATGCCCGTATAACCCCAGAGCATTTTTGAAGGTTTAGTGTAGATGAAATACGGTACTCAGCACCCCCCCCCCTTTCAGATGATGCTCGTCGGGCTTTTCGCGTGGGTATGCGCTTTTAAATTTTGGTGAAGGGGAAAGTGGGGTTGGTGTGGTGGGGGTGGTGGGGAAAGAAAAAAAAGTCTATGTACGAGAACGGTATATATATATGTCGGAAATTTTTACGTAGTTGGGGGAGTGAACGGTGTCGGAATTGCGTTGCCCCCCTCCCCCTTTTTTTTCCGTGAGGGGGGTTTTATGTGGGGTTTTATGTATGAGCTGTATATTTTGTTGTCTGCATAACTTTTAAGAAAAGTGCTGAGGGTTTGCGTGCGGTTTTTTAATTGCCGGGGTTAAAACGGGGTTGGGCTTTTTGGCCAAATTTGTGGTTGTTGTAAATAAATACGTTTTATGTTTTTTCCCCTATTTTATGTTTTTATTATTTTTTCCGCTTTTAAGAAAATTTTGTTCTATTCTATTTTTTTGTTTTTCCCTTTTCATAGCCTTTCCTAAAAACCATTTAAAATAGCCATTTTATGAATTTTAAAAAAATTTTTCCCCACGTCAGAGCGGGGAAAGTAAACGGCCCCCCGGGGCCCTTTTGTAGGGTGGGAAAAAAAATTCGGGGTTTCTACGCCCCCAGGGGGGTTTTTTTCCTCCATTTTGGAAATTTTTACATAGGGGCAAGGGAACTAAATACTACGTGGCCGACAGCTCTAGCTCAGAAACATGAAAAGGAGGGGAAAAAATAAGTAATGAGCCAAAGGGACAGTTTAGGCCCCCGGTGGGGGCCCCAGAATTTCTATTTAGACCCCCCTGGCGTCGTTTTGGGTTGTGGAATGGGCGCCATTTTCGGATATATTTTCCCCAAGAATTTAAAAACCATTTTTTTCAACGGATATTAAAAATCTATATTTTTTTAAATGGCCCAAAAGAACCCCCCATTTTGTATGTGTTATAGAAAAAAAATGTAACAAAAGAAATGAATAAACGTTTTCAATATGATTGGAGCCCCACAAATTCCCGCCTCTCGGCCAGGTTTGGGGGGGTGGGGGGGGAAAACCTGAGGGACTTTTTTTTGTCCCCGCTTCGCGAGATAAGTATTGGGGTTTTTTGTGTTTTTTCCCGGGTTTTAGCCTTTTAAACCGGGGAAATTCCGGAAAAGGCCAAGGGGGGGGGGGGTGTAGCCCCCCCTTTTAAAAAAAGGGGAAGATTTTTTTTTTTATTTAGTTTGTCTCCCCCCCTTACAAACCCCCTTTATCGGTCTAGGGGGTTAAACCCCCCTCTTTCTCAACGAAAATTTTTTACGGCCCTTTGAAACGTATGTTGTTTTTTTTTATATTTTTTTGATAAGTTTAAAGGGGTTTTAAAAAGGGGGGGGGGGGGGTCGTACAGCCCCCCAACCCCCCCACATTCAGGGGTTTGAAGGGCCCCTCAGGGAATCCCGGCCCCCGTCCCCCCAAAACCCCATTTTAATTAAAGATTGGGGGAAACCCTGCAAGATTGCAATAACATACAAAACATATTATTTACAGCCTGTGGTTCTTCTATTTGACCTTTTCCCTTTTATGTTTCGCTACTTTTTTTCCTTTCTTTTTCCCCTCCCACATTTTGGGTTTTTGTTCTTAGGCCCCTTTATCCTTGCTTTTTTCCTGGATTTTGCAAAAGCGATCTCGTTACTAATCAAATACTTTCCCCCACACTGGGACATTTAAGAGATTTCCCCGGGTTGACATTTTCCCCAAGGGTTCTATTCCCGTGGAAAACCCAATAGTAGTAAGGGATTTGACAGGGGGGGTTTAACCTACAGATCCCCACTGCCCTTCATGGGGAGGGCCCCGGGCCCCTTAAAGGGCCCCCCCTTGAATGTGAAAACTAGGAAAAGAGTAAGAATGCCCCAAAAAATTCGCTGTGCCCACCCTCGGGATACCCCAATTTTACTTGGTCTTATCATATTTTTAATTTTGGGTAACTTCTTTTAAAATTAGTTTTTTAGCTGGTAAGAAAATTTGGGGACTTAAATAATTTTTGGGAAAGATGATTTTTTATTTTTTAAAAAGTTTAATACTTTTTTTACTTTTTTGTTTTTCAGGTGTATAACTTTTACATTTACCTAAGATAAAAAAAAACAGTGTAAAATAGGTGGGGTTTTACCCTAAAAATTTTCTTTTTTTCTTTGTTCCCCAAAGTTTTCTTTTTAATAGAGGGTACCCCGTTTTATTTCACGGGTTGTTGTTATTTTAAGGGGGGTTTTTAAGGGGTTTTAATGGAAAAAAGAAAAAACCAATATGTATTCTTTTTGTTTTCTGGAAAAAAATTCATTTAATTTCCCGGTTTATTTGCTTTTGTATGAAAAGGGACGAACCATAGCTTGAAATATGTGCCCTGAGTAGATGTTAAAATTTTTAAAGAATATCCCCAGTTTTTAAAACCCCTAAATTTTTAAGTCATAACAGAAAGAAAAACCCAAAAACAAGGGGCCTGGTAGATCCCCAAAAAGGTTATTTAAAATTTTTTTTTTTAAATAAAAGAAGTAAGAAAAAAACATTCACCCGGGTGGTAATATCAATAAAAAAATTTTAAAAAAATACAAAAAATCTGTTTTACAGAACAAAAAAAAAAGAAAAAATTTTCCTTGAGAAAGATTGGAAAATCAGGGGTAAAAGAATATTTTTTTAAAAATAGTGGCTACACGTGGCATTTGGGGGAACCTTTTCAGTGTTTTTCTGTTTTTATTGAGGTTTTAAAAACCCCAAATTAAGGGAGTAATGTTATTGAAGTTTAAAATTTTAGAAAAAATACATCTAGGGGAAAAAATTTAAAGTGTTTCATAAATATAATAAAATTTGGAAAAAATAAAAAATTTACTAAAAAGGGAATAATGGCATGAATATAGCAATTTGTTTGTCAAAAGATTTATGTTCCTACAAAAAATTATTTATATGAACCTTTTATTTTTTTATTTTCCAAAAATAAAAAACCATTGTTTTTTTTTTTTGGGGTTTTTGTGTTTTTTTTCCGTTTTGTGGTTTTTGCTCCTGAAAAAGCCCTTGGAAGAAAACCCAACCAGATTTTAAAAGCAAAATGAAAAACCCCCTTTGGGGGGGAAAATTTTTCGGAACTAACAAGGGAAGAAAAAAAATTTGGGGAAAGTCGTCCCAAAGGATTCAAAAGAAAAAAGAACCCAATTTAAGAGAAGGGACATTTTTAATTAAAAACTAAAACACTTTAGGGGAGAGGGGGAATTTTTAAAAAAAAAGTTTTTTTAGGGGTAAAAGGGTTTTAAGGTTTTATAATTAAAAATATATCAAGAAAATGTAAGTTATCAATTGTTTGATTTTATCTTCTCTCATTTACCCCCTAAGCCAAAAATTAGATCATAAAGAAACCCCTTTTATGTTTTATTATAAAAATAGTGGGGGTTCATAAGGTGACTCGGGGTAATGATACGGGAAAAGGGGAAAAAGTCCCCTTCTTAAAAAAGGGCCCCCTCAAGGGAAAGGGTTTCCCAAATTTTTTAGAAAAAATTTAGTTTTTTAATAGAGGGGAAAAGTTTTTTTCGCAAAATTTTTTTTTTTTTGGGCCCCTTTTTTAAAATTTCAGAAATAAAGGGGGTTTCCCCTAAGAAAGTTTAAAGAAATTTTTGGGTTTTTCGTTTTTTAATTTTTTTTTTGAATAAATTATTGGTTTTAAATTTTTTTTTAAAGTTTTGTGAAATTATTTTTTAATTATAGATTTTTGTTATTTAGAAAAAAAGGTTTTGAGGGGGAAAACCCCCTTTTAGGGGGGCCCCTGGGGGGAAAATGTGTCCCTTTAAATGGAATCCAGCCGGGAAATTTTTAAAGAAAGTTTTTAGGTCAGAAAATTTTTTTGTGTCTTTTAAAAATTTTGGGTGTGGGAAAATTAAGAAATAAGGAATTTGTTGAAATATTTATCGATTTTATATTGTTAAACTTTATAATTTGGTTTTATGATATTTTAGGTTTTTAATAAACCTATCCCTTGGGAAAATAGGAAGGGGTTTGAAAAATTTAAATTTGTAAAATTTTGAATTTTGGGTAAATTGGAAAAAGGGCCCCTTAAATTTGGTTTGAAACCCCGGGGGTTAGTAACAAAAGGAAACAGAGTTTATTTATTTTTTGTTATTTGTTTTAAAAATTCAGTTTAATTGGGTTTTTAAAAAATTGTAGGAAAATTAAAGGGGAAAAAAAGTTTTAAAAAGGAAGGGGAAGGGAAAGGAAAAACTTTGAAGCCTTAGAAGATAAAACGCAAATTAAACCAATTAAAACAAAAAATACTCTGATTCCTAAAGGGGGGGGGAATTTGAGTGATTTTTTTGCAACAGATTTTGGGGCCCCTCCCAATTGTGAAAAAAGATTTAGTTTTCATCTGGCTGTTTTTTCTGGGTAGATTTTTGGGATCCCCCAGTATTCCCTTGATGGGTCGATAAAAAAATTTGTTTTGGAACTTTGTATACAATCTAGGTTATTTTCCCCTTTCCTCGAGAACGAGAAGTGAAACCCAATTTTTCGGGAATAAAAAACAAAAAAGGAAGGGACAAAACATTTGTATTTTTAAAATATTGGTTTTGATTGTTTACTGGGGAAATGGAATCTTGAAAATTTGGAGTTTTACTTGATAAAATTTGTGTTAATAGGTTCCTAAAATTGTTTGGGACAAATTTTTTTGGCCCTTCCCCAACCCAAAGGGGTGTAAATTGAGAAAACAGGACAGGGAAGTAAAGTTTGGGCCCCTAAAATTCGTCTGTGATCACCCTTTTTTCCCCCCCAATATTTTTGCGCCCTTTCCGCATATGTTACTTATTAACCTCTTTTAATTAGTTTTGGGTTTTTTATGAAAGGGAAAATTTATTACTTTAAATTTTTTTTTTTGAAAGAGTACTTTTTTTTAAACTATTTGAACCCAGGTACTATAATGGTTATATTTTTAAAATAAGAAAAGGGAAAACTTTGAAACATATGGGGTTTTATCCTACCAAGTTCATTTTTTTCTTTTTTTTCCCGCCAATTTTTTTTCTCTTTAATTAAGGGACGCGGGTTATTTTTTCCCACGGTTATTTTTATTTTAAAGGTTTCCCCTAAGGGAAATTTTTTTTAATGAAGAAAAGAGAAAAAGTATGAAATTTTGGGTTACTGGGGATTAATGCAATTTCCGGGAAATTTAAATTTATGCACGGATTAAGACGAACTAATGTTTGGGAATATATGTGATTGAGTAAATGTTAAAATGTTCAGAATATACAGCGAAAAAAAACCCTTGGATACATAATCATAACCAGAAAGGAGAGAGGAGAGAAAAACAAAGACCAGTGGCCTGGTAAATCCCCCGAAAGGGGTTAGAAAAATTTCTTTAAATATAGAAGTTAAAAAAAGTAATAAAAAAAATAATCCCTTTTAAAATTAAATTTACAGAACAAAAAAAAATTTAATCTTTTAAAACCAAATTTGGGAAAACCTTGGTTAAAAAAATATTTTTTCACAGCTAGTGGCTGACATGTGGCATTTGGAAAACCCAATTGAGTTTCTCTTTATTATGGGGGAAATTTTTAAAAAAAATTTCAAGGAGTAAGTGTTATTGAAATTTTTAAAAATTAAAATTAATGCTGAAATGAGGGTTTCATAAAAAGTTTAAAAATAAGCATAAATATAAAAAATCAGATGAAAATTTAAGGGAAGGGAAATAAAAAATTTTTGTTTACAAAAGTGGGTTTTTTTTTCCTTTTTTTTTCCAAAGAAACCCTTAAATTTTAAATCTTTTTATTTTTTTACATTCCTAATTTTTTTTTTTTGGTTTTTGTTGTTTTGTTTTTTTCAAGAGGGGTCCCCCGGAGAGAGGCCAAAATTTTAAAGCAGATGCCCCCCCCCCCCCCCCCCTTTAAAAGGAGTCCTTGAATGATTCAGGGGAAGATATAAAAAAATTTGAAAAAAAGTCTTTTTACCAGAAAAAGGGAAAATTAAAGAAGGAAGACATAAGAGAAGGACAGTTAACTCCCACACCTCTTTGGAAAAAAGTGGACACTGTTAAAAAATTTAAGGGTTTTAGTTGAAAAAATTTTAATGATTTAAATTTCCCAATATTTTTAAAAGAAAGAAGATTATCAATTTTTGATATCCCCTTTTCTCTCAGTTCCCTCTAAGACTAAAAATTTTAGTTAATCAGAACCCCTTTAGGTTAGGTTTTTTATAGTTTTGGGTTCATAAAAGGGTAGATTTGGGGAAATTTACTACAGGAGACCCCACATTTGATTTTTTAATTAATGGGCCCCCCTAGATAAAGCCCGAGGGGTTTTTCCCCGTAAAAAGGGGGGAAAAAAAGTGGTTTGCCCAGAAAGGGGAAAAAGGGGGAGGGAGGGGGCGCAAAAAAAATTTGGGGGGGGCCTTTCTGACGGCCCCAAAGACCCCAGGGGAGGAGGGGGGTTTTTTTTTGAAAAAAAGGCTCGGGGATTTTTTTACCTGTGCAGGGGCGTAAAAAAAAAAAAAAAAAAAATTTTTAGGGGAAAAAGGTGGGACGGAGATAGGGAAATAAAAATGCTAAGGAAATTTTAAAAAATTACTTTGTTTGACAATTTTCTTCTGTAAAAAGGGAAAGCTCATATATTTTAAATTTTTAGTTTGGTTTGAAGTTTCATCATGGAAAGGGGATGATGCGACATAAAATTTATAAAACAGGAAAAGAAGGGAATGCAAATTTGGGTTGACTAAAAAAATTCCTCAAGGATCTTTTCCGGGGATTTAAACAAAAAGGGGTAAAAATTTCAGCAAATAATTTATCTTGATATATTTCGGGTTTTGGGGAAAAATGTTTAAAAAATATATTTCCCTTGTAAATTAGAAGAGCCATTTTTTTTACCCCAATTTTCCTGTTTTCCCTTCAAGAAAATTTTTTATCTTTTTTAAAGCTCCACCGGAAAAGGGGCCCGAAAATAGTTAAATTTCTTTGGATTTTTCTAAAAATTTTGATTCCAAAAAACTATCAAATAATAATGACATGTTTTTAAATTTTTACTTGGGAAAGGGTTTTTAAAAAATTCAGTGAAAAAATGGGGTTTTTGAGGGTTTGGGTTTTGTGTACGCACATCGATTTTTGTAAGAAGGGTATAAAACCCAAAATATATTTTTTAGAAGACGCCTTTTTTTGTCATATAAGGGCCCAATAATTTTACTTTACAAGGGGGGGAAAATAAAAACAAAAAAAATTTAAAAAAAAAAATTTTTGAAAATGGCGCCTTCCCCCCTTTAAATAAGGAACCTCCTCTTCCCAAGAAAGCAAAACCTCACAGGCCGCAAACAATATGAAAAAAAAAGTTTTTGAGAGCGGGGGAAAAAAAAAAGGAGGGGGTTTTTTAGCGCTTGATTTATGAAGGGGAAAATTTTAAAAAGAGAAATTAGATTTGCGTTAAAGCGTAGATTGACATAGGCATTCACTTTCCAGCACAATAAAACCCAATGGAAATAAAAATAGATTTTTAAAACCGAAAAGAAGTGACCCCTAAAGGGCATTTAAAATTTTTAAAATTTCAGTCCATCATAAACTAGGCAGTGGTGGGGGGTTTTTGAGAAAAAAGTTTTTTTCGTTCACTGCAAAATATAAAGGGGAAAAAAACCCGAGATAGAACTTTCAGTGACCCAGCAAAACCCACCAAACCCCTAAAAACCCACTCCAAATACTTTTTTGGATCCCCCAAAAAAACCAAAAGATCCACACACACTGAACGGTTTTTTTTGGGCGAGATGTGAAAAAAGTGGACCCAAAAAGGCCCAAAGGCAGGTCGGAAAGGGAATTCTACAAAAAAAGTACGTTCCCGGTTTATCTGTTTTCCACAGTATGGGGCCGGGATGTAGTCCATCACCATTATTTGTTAAGGGCCCCTTTTTGGAAAACAAAACCCTCCGCTGTACGAAAAGGGGACAGCTTAAGAAACCAAAAAATCAAAATTTCCCAAACCTACAATGACCTGGAAGACCCCGACGACCCCTGGGGCCCCAAAAGGCCTGTTTAAATTGGTAAGAGGTTTTTAAAAAAATTTGTGGGGAAAATAGGTCTGCCCCTGCCGGAATATGAGGTGAAGATTTTGGGGAAACCGTTGGGGTCATACCCTCCCCCAAGGTTAAGATATAGGGAAAATTTTTTGTGTGATAAAATGTAATTTATAAAAGGGTATAATACAGAACAACATTATCTTTAAACAGCCTTTTATTAGCCCCTGCAAAAACTGGGCCTCCCCCAATTTTTTCCCAAACCCGTTGTCCTGTTTTTTTTTGTTAATTTCTTAAAACCCCCAAATTTCGTTTTTCATCATGCCATTTTTTCACTGGTCTGGTTTTGGGGCCCTTTTATTTTATTTATACCCAAATTTCTGTTACTTTTTTGCCTTGTCGTCCGTTTCGCCCAAAAATGACCTGTAAATTTGGCATTTTTTTTTTGGGGTTTTTATAAGTTTTATCTTAAATTTTGCCTGTCCCTGACCCGTGCACCCTCATCTGATTCTCGGGAACCCCCAGTATAAACCCCTCTCCATACCTCGGGACCACATTATTTTCCCCTTTTCAGAATTAGGGGTATTTATTTTCGGGATCCACGGGGCAAAAAATGGGAGGCGCTTTAGTAAAAAAATTTTTTTTTTAAAAACTTTAATGGGAAGGCCCCTTTTAGTTACTAGGGGTTTCAGCCGAAGGCGCCCCCAACCCCTTAAACTAAGGCTTTGAAATTTTTTTACTTTTTGTAGAGGTTTTTTTGTCTGTACGATTTCCCTTTATGAAAAACCCTTGTTAAGTACCTGTAGCGCTTCCCCTTTTTGTACAGGGACTGTTAAAATTTGGGAAACCTTTTGGAACATGATCTTAGCTTTTTCTTGTTATTCTAAGTCCGACTTTCAACTTTCTCTTTTCCGATAGTTTTTAGCTGTACATTTCATTTGCATTTTAGGGTTATAAACGTTCCCCTTCACCTTTGGCAGTTTGAGTTGTAAGATTCTTTTAAAAAGTCTTCCACTACTCTTATGATTTACCCTTATTAATGTCCATTTCCCCCATCTGGTTTTTCTGTTGCATACATTTGGTTTTTCCCCATTCCCAGTCTGCTTTTTTTTAAAAATTTTTATGCTTTGTACCCCGAGATCGTGTTTCATCTATGAGTATTGAATTTCCGTACATCTTTTCTTTTTTTTTTTATAGCCGGTTGTTTAGTTAGGTAATTTATTTTTTCTTTTTTTAACGATACTTTTATGACCCCTACTTTTGCCCCTTAGTTATTTTTGTTTCTATTGGGAAAAATTGCTGGAGTTTTTGCTTGATTGTTTTTTTTTTTTTACCCCCTCTTCAAGTGAAACTTCATTTTTTCATGTCATTTAACTGTTTGTTTTAAATTTGGGGCAATGTTTTAGATCTTCATCGCTGAGCTGTTTAAAATGTTTTTGGGTGTTAAAAATTAAAAGGGCGGGTTTTTTGGTCCTTTAAGTAATTTAAAATTTTTCTGTAGTTTTTTATATTAGTATTTTTCCCCTTTCCCTTTTGAGGTTTTAATTTTTAAATTTGGGCCCCTGACCATTCTTAAAGGTTTCTGCCAACTTTAATAAATTTTTTAACTTTTCCCGTTTTTTTACATGTCGCTCCCATTTTAAATTATGAAGTAAATTTTGTTTTTGATATCAAATGGTGAATTCCATGTCCACTTCCCTCTAGTCTTTTTTTCGAAGAAGTATTCAGATTTTTGATGAGGAGCCTCCCCAACATTTGTTTCCCTTCCCCATTCTAGGCTATTCTTTTGGGGTTTCCCCGTACGGTTTTACCGTTTTTTACGATTTTTGGGGATTAAAATTCACATTTTTAATTTTTTTGTGAAAAGGGTTTTTACCTTACTGGGGTAAAAAGGCATCTTAAAAGAAGTCTTATTTTCCCTTTATCACTTTTCTATGGGTTGGAGAAAAGACTTTAACCCAAATTTTAGGGGTAACCCTTGTTTTTTTTTTAATTTTTAAAGAAGGGGGGGCCCCTCTTTTTGCTTTTCATATAGAAGACAATATTTTTCGAAAACGTTTTGGTGAAAATAAGAAACCTACCCCTAATTCCTGATTTCTACCCCGGGGTTTTCCCCCCCAATTTGGGGCAAAATGTCCATCATTTTTTGAATCTTCTTTTCTTTTCCCAATCTTTCTGAAATTTACGAGTCAAACAAATCCCATTTTTAAAGAAAAAAAATTTCCCCAAATTTTAAAGCTAAGGGAAAATTTGGGTTCAGTTCAATTTTTCCTCCTTTTATATGTAGAAAGGACATTTAAAAGGGGGGAAACCGTTTTTTAAAATGAGATTGTTTTTAAAAATATATTTCAAAAAAAATAGTTTAAAACAATTTAAAACAACACAAATAAGGGACACATTTCCCAAATTAAAAAATATATACAATATGTATTTCACCAAATTTCATAAAACAAAAAAAAAATACACAAAATTTTGCGCATATATCACCTACATTTTACATACACCTACACCACAACATATACATGGCCCCACATATGAATTTTTTAAAATACACAAAAAGTACCTATTAAGTACATTTATATATAAATTTTTATATATTAAATATATTTTATAAAATTATATATATATATATATACATATAAAAACATATATTAATATAATATATAAAATATAATATTTAAAGTATACCCTTTTGGTTTTCATTTTTGTACTTTACACATTTTAAAAAATACGCAAATTTTAAAAAGTACTTACACAAAACATACTCGCCCTGAACACATGTTTGCCCCTCTTAATACACAAACATGGCCAGTACACACCCAAAAACGCATATAAACCCGCCCACTTCGGCTACGCGCTATTTCCCCGTGCACAAAAAGTTTTTAACAGTGTTACCCCGAGCAAAAACAGCCCCCCCATTATTTAAAAAGCCCATGCAATTTTAATGTGCTTTAAATTTTGGCTTGCAGCAGAGTTTGGTTTAGGGGAAAGGGGACGGATGATGAGGGAAAAAAAAAGAAAAATTTTGGGGGCGATGTTGGAATGGCAAAGGGTTGGAGTTGGGGGGGAGGGAAGGTTTTTTAAAAAGGGGATTTTTTATTGGCTTTTTTTTTCGGAGAGGGGTCCATTCCTTTCGGTTTGCCCCAAGGGCCTCCCCGGCCCTGCGGGGGCTTCGCCGGGGAAAGGGGGGGAATTTTGGGAGTCGTCTGGGGAGTTTAGCACCTAGGAGTTTGGGAGGGGCCAAAACGACGTCATTTTTTTTAAGAAAATGGCCAAAAAAATTGATAAATTTTTTTTTTTTTCCCCTTTTAAATAGTGGGGTCTGAGTCCCAAAACCCCGTCAGCGAGCCGTTAGACAAAAATTATAGCTTCCAAATCTCTTGTGAGATGAAATTCTGTCCCGCTTTGGAGGACGAACAGTTTCAATTTTCTGGCAATGTTTATTAAATATTTTTTCCTAATCTTGTCGCAATAATCTTTTAATTTTTGTATTTTGTTTTTTTTAAAAACTTTTTTCAAGGATTTTTAAACTTTTTTTTTAGGGACTTTTTGGTTTTAAATTTTTCTTTAGTGTTTTTTCAGAAAACCCGGGGGGGGAAATTTTTTTTTTCTTTTTGGGGATAAATTTTTAAGCAAGGGGTCAGCAAGGTTCTTTTCCTTTTTTTCCCCCAGCTCATTTGGGGGGTTTTTTCATCTTCCCATTTATTTAGATTTTAAATTTTTTTGAAACTGCAATTTTGTAATTTTTATCAAGAGGGTTTTTAGTCGAGCTTAGAAAAGGGGGTGTTGGGCGCTCCATCTTTTGAGTCTTTTTTTTAAAGTCATAGTTTTTGTTTGGGGGGCATGTTGCCCGTCGGCACCCCGGGGCTTTTTTTCGAATTTTTTTTGCAAATCTTTCATTTTTGGGTTTAGCACAAATGGGTCAATTTGGGTTTCGGGGTTCTTTTTTTTGGTGGAAAAAAACCCCGTGTAAAGGGTCTTGGGGGGGGTTGGAACAAAAGTTTTGGGTTATAAATAAATTTTTTGGACTACAGAATTTAATAAAAACTTTAAACCCCTTTTATTTATTTCTCCCAAAGGCCCAAAATTTTCCCCAGGTGTCCCTTTTTTTTTTTTTTTGATATTTTTTTAATTTTGGGGTTTAGGTTCCCATGAATTTTTTTTACATCCTTAGGGTTGGGTCCCAAAGTATCTTGGGGGAGAGTTATAAAAAAAAAAACCCTTTTTCATCATTTTCAATATTGGGGTTTCTGCGTGCATTTTTTGGGGTTTACTAAATTTTGAGGGTTTTTCTTGTATTCTTTACTTTTAAAAACGATCATTTATTTTTTGGGGGTTTTCCCAATTTTGGATTTGCAAGGGTTTTTTTTCGTGAGAAAAATAGAAAATCCGTGACTAAATTTCTTCTTCTTTTTCCCGAAAAAAAAAAAATGTTTTTGTTTTCTTTAGTTTTTTAAACTTTCCCTTACTTTTTCCCAATTGGGCCATGATTCTAGGGGGATTTGAATGTTTTATCTATCATTTCGTTACAGACCCGTATGTAATTTACCCAAACTTTCATTTTTTTACGTTCCAAAGGTTCCCATTTTTAAAGGGTTTTTTAATTGGGCCTGTTTTTTCCTTTTTCTTCCAAAATGCAATTTTTAAAATTGTCAGGCCCGGTTTCCCCTAACTAACGGCCCCTTTATAACCCACGCGCCCCGGGGGCTGTGGTTTTGGAATTTTTCGTTTTTTGGTATTTAATCCCTTGGTGTGAGGTTTTTCAGGAAAAAAATAAAAAAATTGGGGGGAATCCCCCAGGTCCTTTCAAAATCGCAGTCCCCAAAATAATTAGGGAAAAACTACTCTGCCGCCCCTTTTTTAAAAAAAATTTTCACTTTTTTAAAACGCCAGACATATTTTTTGGGAAAAACCCGTAAACCGTGGAAAAAAGGGGTTTTCACCAGAACCACCGGGGCCCCGCTTTTCCGAAAGTTTTACCGAAACCCCCGATAGGGAGCTAATAGGGGCACCCCTTTTTAAAGGGGGACCTAGGGGCAGTTTATTGTCTTAACCCCGGACAAGCTTGGGAAAGGGATACATAGGGAAAAAAGGGCCGGGAGGTTATCAAGGTGCCCCGTTTTTAAAAACCCCCAAAGATAGCCTTTTGCAAATCCCCGGGCACACCCCCCCCCTCCTCAGCCATCCAATGAAACCCCCCCCTTAAATAAATTTAATGATCACCATTGGGCACTGGTCGCTGGGGGGTTTTTAAAATGGACTTGGAGGGTAGCCACTAAATTAAGGTCAGTACCACTGAAATTTTGGGTCCCGTATAACCCGCATTTGGCCGGGGTATCAAAACTACCCGTCCCTTATAAAGGGCAAGGGGTGGAATAAACCCTTTCCCCACTTTCCCATCCCCCCTTACTATATTGTTAAAAACCAAAACCCCTTTTTAATGTATTAAGCACAAATGTAAGGGCCAGGGTTTTTTTGTAAGTAATTCCATTTACTACCCAAAAAAAAGGCAGATCGTTAGTCAATGGGGCCAATCAGCAGCAAAGGAAAACCATGGCGTCTTATTGCCACGCCTCCCCCAAAGGTCACCAACACCTGGAAAAGGGTCCCCCCGAGTGTTTCTTCCCAAAAATTCCCCCCAAAAAAGTCTATAAAATTAAATGAACAAATGATTTTTTTTCCTGGATAACCCTTTCTTTTAATAGCACACACTCTATACACAAAGAGAAAAAGATAATGAAATAAACAATCGTTTTTAATGGGAAAAAAAAATTTATTTTTATTTTATATTTATACAGGGTCACGGATTGGGTAATCCTTGAAATTTTTGTTATTGGGGTATTTGGACAAAGAAAAGGGTTTTTTTGGTTAAAAAAAAAATCCCAAAAAAAATCTGTATTGCAAAAAATCTAAGGGGGCCCCCCCCCCCCTAAAAGTAAAATTTTTTACGTTGCAGGGGCTTGGTCCCTGAAGATAAACAGCCACCCCCAAAAGTCGTTTGGCGTCCGTAAACCCTTTTAAATTTACATTCAAACAAAAAAATTTTGGGCCCCTAATTTATCGGGAAAAAAAATTTGTACTAATCCGGTTTTTTAAAAACCCGTACGAGAGGCCCCGGAGCAGTTGGTTAACTAACCCCAAAGGGACAATGATGGGCGTATAAATGGCGCTAAATTTTTTTTTTTTCGAGTAGGCCTTCCCGGGGGGCATTACGGAATTTTTAACGGCTCCGATGTGGATACAACACTTAAAAATGTTTTAAGTATCCCCGAGCGTTAGTTTTGCAAGAGCCAAAAAAAAAAAAAAAAAAAAATCTTTTTTAGACCCCCGGGGACTTGCAAGGGCCCGGGAAAAAAAAGATAATTTTCGCGGGGTCGGCATCAGACCCGAGCCAAAAAAGGGCCGGGCAGCCGCTCTAGCCAGCCGATTCCCCAAACCTAAACCCCTGATTGAATTAATAAACACAACATACATTATATAGATATGTATGTGTTACCCCAAAAATGATTAGTAAATCTAATTTTATCCATCTATTATCTTTTACAAAACCCCACACCCATATAAAAATATATTTTTTATAATAATTTATTATAATATAATATATATAAATATATATATATATAAAAATAATATATAGATGTATAAATTTTATAAAATATATATTTTTATACCCTATAATATATAAATATTTTATAATATATTTTTGTTTTTATAAAGAATAAAAATAACACAAATTTTTTCATGGGCCTGTTTTTCAGTTGAATAGACAAGATGAGGTAAAGGGGTTAAATTAAACTAGAAATTTGATGTGGCTCAATTCTAAATCCAATCTTTAAACCCCTTTTAAAACCCTTTTTTTTTTTTTTACGTTTTAAAAAATTAAAAAAGGGAAAAAAAAAAAAAAAAAAAAACAAAAAACCCCCCCTTTTTTTTTTTTTAAAAAAAAAAAATTTCAATCGGGAACAAATCAGCCGGGGATTTTTTTTATATTTTTATTTAATATAAATTTATATTTATTTTTATATAAATTTTTATAATTATATTTTTGGGTTTTTTTTTAATTTTAGTGGTGGGGGTTGTGTGTGTTTTTTTGTGTGTGTGTGTGGGGGGGGTGGTATGGACACCACAAAAACAAACACCCACCCCGGGGGGGGGCCCAGCCCCCAAAAAGGGAAGTTTTGGATTTTATAACGCATTATTTTTAAAGTAATAAATGCATAAAACACACCCCCACCCAAAAACACAACATATATAAAATATTATAATACATTAATAATTTAAAATAATAATATATATATATATATAACACGTTTTTCGAGCTCTAGAAGGGGTTTTTTTTGGTCTTTACCATTAATTTGATCCATGTTTTAGACTATTTAATACCGTCTACATTTTGCCCGATTTTTTTAAAAACATTTTCTATAATTTTTGATTTTAAAAAACCCAAAAGAGAATCCCAAGGACGCCCTAACATTGCCGTACACGGGCGGTTTTGGGGATTCGTTTTCTTTATTTGACCCTTAAAACCTTTTTTTGGGTAATAGGTTAAGGGGGACCCCGTTTATTAAAATGCCCTCAAGTTTTTGGGGGATTGTTATTCTTTTTCTTTTATCATTTCCATTTAAAAGGAAAAAAATGTATATGGAAGAACACTTATAATCTTATTTTTTGGGTTTTACTCGCATAAAGCATTTGGGTTTATCCATACATTTTTAAAGTAACACCCAAAATAAAACAACCACACCCCACATTTAAAATACATATAAAATAATTTTAACAAAAAATATATATAATAGTAAAAATAGAAGAAAACGTTTAATTTTATATATATTATATTTGAATAATTATAATAAAAGAAAATATATAAAAAAATTACGTATGTAATATATATATATAAAATATATATATAATTAATATTTTTATATATATTAAAATATAAATTAGGATGTGTATAATTTTATTTATCTATAAAATAATAATATATAAAATATATATATTCAAAAAAAACACATATAAGTGGGTGGGGTGTAGGATTTTTGTTATATATATATATATATTAAAATTTATATATATATATATAATATATATATATTTTATATAAATATTAAAAATTTTATATATATATATATATAAATATAAATTTATATAAAATAAAATGGGGGTGTTTGGGGGGTGTGTGTGGGTGTGTGGTTGTGGGTGTGTGTTGAATACACCCCACACAATATTTAAAATTTTGTGTGTGGTTTTTGGGTTTAAACCAAACATATAAGTGTGAATTGGTATATATATTATATAAATTTTAAAAATATATATATTTTAATATATAATATATAGGTTTAAATATAAAATAATATAAAAAATATATAATAAATATATTATTATATATAGGATTGTGTACCCCCCAGTAAGTGTGCTGTGCAATAATGATATTTTACATATTATACACACACACACAAACACCAACACACACACACCCCAAAAACACACACACACACAAATAATTTTATATTTTATATATTATATAATTTTAATTTAATTTTTATTTATATAATAAATAAATTTATATGGTTTTAAAATTAAATATATAGAAAAGAGCTAGTATAGGGAATTTTCAGGGTTTTTTTATGTTTTCGCTGCAATACTTCAAAGCCCCCAAAACGCAAAAAGCCCCCCTTCCCCCAAAAACCTTGCCCCAAATATTCATTTAAGAAAAAATCCCGCGTCATTTGGTCATTATTTTTCACCCGGTAAACCGGGCCTTGCCCCTCGTAACCCCGGGGGACAGATTTCAAAAAAGCGGGGCCCGCATAATTTTTCCTTTAAATTCGCCGGTGGGGCTCCCCAGCAGGGGACGGTGCGTACCAGTTCACTTTTATTCATATAAAAAGAATTTTAGCAGGTTTCATTTGGATTAGCGCTGAAAAAGTACTATTTGGGGAAAGTGTCTAGATATTTCAAATTTCTCCTTTTTCTCCAAAATACACAGAAAAAAATCTAAGAACCTTTGTTTTTTTGGATTTTTGTTAAATGCATTTTACATCAAATTGATTAGAGTTTCTTTTTAAAAACAATAGGCCCTTGAAAAAAAGAAAAGGAAAATTTTTGTAAGGATTTGGGAAGTGATGGAATTTGGTTTTTTACGAAATTTAAAAAGAATTTTTTTTGTTCACGTACCAACCCATTTTTTGTCCCTGTGGCAAAAACCAAAAGAAAGGGTTTAAATTAGGGGTAGCATTTTTTGGAAAGCATAACGGTGGGGCACTTTAAAATTTATTAGTTCCAAAATTTGCAGAAAATGGATTGGGGAAGGGTTTGTTTTTTTTCATTTCTAAAATCCCCGTTTTTAAGATGTATCAACTAAGCCTACGTCAACTTATTCCCTAAACAGTACCCTAGGAAGGGGAAAAAACTTTTACGTCCACGCTTTTCCTTGTGTGTATCGACAAATAACAGCTGAAAAGGGCTTTTGTTTTACGTTTACAACATAAGCGGGTTTAAGTGTAAACTCTTTGTCTGCATTAAAAGTGGTTTAGTTTTGCGAAGCCAAAGGGATAGGTGATCTTAAAAAAGAAAAAAGATGAAGTGTATATTTTTCCCTGGTGAAGTTTTGCAGCAGAAAAGCCTCACCGGGGTTTGGCAATCAGAATATAAACATCGGAAGGAAAAAACAGAAGCAATGGGAGTGGTTTTAACGATGGAACGTCTTTTTTTGCTTTTTTGGGTGTACTTGCCCCCCCGAAAATTTTTAAAAATGTACCGTAACAACTTTTCAATTTTTCAAATTTTTCCCTTTGGCCCAAAACCCACGCCCCAGGTTGAAGCAAATTTGAAACCCAATTTCCCCATACCGAAGAAGCATTAAAAAAGGTTTTAATTCCTTTAGATTTAAAAACTGAGGGGTTGCCCGGGGGAAAGTTTCTTTATTAATTTAACTGTCGCGTTTTTTTGGAAAATTTAAGACTAAAACGCCCACAAAATGAAAACAAACACGGGACAATTTGGTTTAGAGGTTGGCTAATACACAGTGTTTTTTGTTTTTAACTAGGGTTAAAATTTAAAACTTTGTAACTTTCTGAAACGCAATTTAACTATTTTTGAATGCCCGGTTTTCCCAAATATATATATGGTATACATACTAAAATATAAAATCTATTTTTATATAAATTACTAAAATCTATATATTTTATTAATATAAAAATATACAAATATATGGGTAAATACATTGCCTATATGGTAATCATATAGGAATATATTTTAAGAATTTTGTTTATAAATAAATCTATTATTTTAAAATTTATTATAAAAAATTAATATATATATACTATTATATAATAAATATTATATAAAGGGCGGCGGGCCTGCCCTTTTTTTTGGGAATTTTTTTCGAAGGGAAAACTTCCATGGGGTTTTGGGTAAAAACTGTCCGGATAAAACTAAAAAGGGAAAAAAAACAAGGGAACCTTTCAATGTGGCCAAGGTCCCTATACTATTAAACTTTTTAAAAATTTACACATTTAACTCAATTAAAGCACTCATTGAATGCTAACAAAATTATTTTTAAAAATAAAATTATAAAATTTGGATTTTAAAAACTAGTACAAAGAATGGGGAATTTACTCCAAAAACCCCCACAATAGGGTGGTGCTGTTTAAACGAAAAAAGCTGCCTTTAAATTAAAAAAACCGGTTTTCCCAAAACCCGTCTAGTATTCAACTTTGAAAAAATAGTCTTTTAAAAATTTTTATTTTTTTTACTTTTAATAGAGCTGTAAAAATACATAAACAATATAGAAAATAGGAAAACACAAAACACACCCCACAAACACACACAACACCACCAATTATATTTATTATTTTATCTATTTTAAATATATTAAAATATTTTAAAAATATGTGGGGTTTTGGGGTGGGTGGTTTTGTGGGTGTGTGTGTGTGGTGTGGGTGTGTGTGGGTGTGTGTTTGTGTGGGGGTGGGGTGCCTTTCGTGGTGCGTGCGGTGGTTGCGGTGCATGGGGCGTTGTTATGGGAAAAACAAAAAATTTAAACCCTCCAGTTGATTAAAAATTCACCCCAAAACTGTATTTTGGGAAATTAAAAAGGGGGCAAAATTCAGTTAAAAGAACAGGGGCCAGATGGCTTCGAGCGGCGAGAGGGCCCCCCCCAAAGAGACGGCGAGAGGAAGGGCAGGGCATGGTCACACAAAGGACTACCCATTCACAAGACGGGTATCTTTTTGGGGTTAGAAAAGGGGAATTCCCTTACCGTGTTTTTTAAAAAGGCGGAGGGGAAGAACAGAACACCATGGGTTGAATTTTAGGCCCAAAAAGATAAAGAAAAAGATGTGCGTCCTTTTGTGGGAAATTTATAAAAGCTGAAACCCTTTGCCCCTTTTTTATAGGTTTTACTCTCGCGACACAGGGGGGGTTCCCGGGCCCCTAACCCATTTACGTGGACGGGGGGGCATCCCCCTGTTCTTTCCCGGAGACGGCCGCGGGCAGTTTAGTTCCTCCCGGGGCCCGCCCTTTTTCCCGTCCGCCCGGCTTTCAAAGGCAAGGAATTTGGTGCTTTTTTTGTGGGCCCTTTTGAAAGTTTAAACGTTTTGGGAAAAATCCCCCTTTACAGGTTTTTATGGGACAAAACAAAGAGAAATTTTTGGTATTTTTTTATTATCAAATTTAAACAAAAAAAAAAATGATATATAAAATAACTTTTTAAATTCCTTTGGGGCGAAAGAAGTTTTTTACTCTTTTCCAAATTCCCCCTTTTATGTTGGGGGTTTTAGGGGGGGCCCCAGGAAAGAGAAACCAATACTGTTGAAAGGAAAATACCTTTTTACAGACGTTTTTGAAGAATAATTTTCCCCCCACCCGTATGAAAGTAGATTTCCCCAAAAATTTTTTTAAAAAGTTGGGAAAAGAATGCCCAAAAAAATACAGAACAGTTTAAAAGAAGGTAAAATTGAAGTAGAAAAAAGGGAAATTAGGGGAGTTCCTTTTTCAATTGGAGGTTGTTTACTGGTTATAGGGGGGTTGGGTAGTTGTACAATTGAGCTTTAGGTTTTGCTAATGTGCTGGGGTTCGGCTTTTGATCAGGTTGAATCTGGGATGAAGGCAAGATTTTAAATCAAGGTTAAATGGTGGAAGGGAAAAGTGCTCTTGATGTGGGGAAGGATGGTTTACTAAATGGTAGGCCGTCCTTTAAAAGGGTTGGGCCTTTTTGTTTAGAATGGGTGTTTCACCATTGTGGATAAAAACCCCCCGTTTCCTAGCCGACAGTACCCACAAGTAAAAAAAGGTTTAAAAAAATTAGAACATAAATCAATTTTCTTATTAAATGTTTGGGAAAGGAGGTTTTGTAAAAATTTCTGAAAAAGGGAAAAATTCATTTCTTTTTGAAAAAAGGTGGGGTGGGTACCCAAATAAAAATTTTTTTTCAAAAGATTAAGGGTTTTTTGGGGTTTCTGTTTAGCCATCTTAAAAACCATTAACCCCAAAAAAAATTTCTTTTTTTGAAAACAACTTTGCCCCCATCGAAAAATGTGTATTTTTAAAAGAAACCAAAAACATCTCTGGTGGCTAAAAACACATTTTAAGAAATTCAAAAATCAAGGGACAACAGACATTTGTTTACTCCCTGCCCTTTTGAAAAATTTTTTCGAAAGATCAAAATAATCCTTAACCCCGACAAAATAAAATGGCAGAGTCATAAACCTTAAAAGAGCGACTACTATAATAAACTCCCTACTTGGGAAAAATTTTTAAAAAAACTAATTAAAAAATTGGGCCCTTTTAATCAACTTTTTAAAAAGAAATCTAAACTAAAAGGTGTTTCACTCGTTTGGGAAATCACAACTTATCACTAATGCTTTTAAAAACCCGGTTTCCATATGGGCCCTAAAAATCGGTGTACCGTTTGGCCCCCTAATTTTTGCTGTTGGTACAATCCTTTTTTTTATTTACTGCAGAAAAAGGCTTTAAAAGAAATTTTACCCAAACCCTTATACCCCATTACTTTGCCCGCTTTGGGCATTGGGAAACAATAATCACAATGTCCTCCGAAAAAAAACACCCGAAATTAAAAGTTGAAAAAAAACTACCCCTTTTACTTGAAACCCGGGGGTTTAAACAAAAAAACCTTTTGAAAAACTTTTAGAAATCGCGGGTCACTATTTAGTATTTCTTTAAGTTTGCCCTTTTAAAACCCAAATGACGGCCCTAGCAAAGGGATCACCACTTGGGCCCCTTTTTAAAGCTAAACCTTCCCGTTATAAGAAAACCTTTGGCTCAATTTAAATGCCCTTCCAACCAATACCAATTTTTTTTAAATTTTAGTATGGCCCACACTGTATTTCTTTTCAGGTTGGGTTGTATCATTCCCTTTTTTTTCAATTTAAATTTACAAGAAAAAACATGAAATTTAAAAGGGCCCAAATTGGAAAAAAAAAAAAAAAAAAAAAAAAGGGCTTTCCCCTTTTAACCCCCAACAGGAAACCAATATTTTCCAAAGGCCCCGGACTTCACTTTTTGAAATACATACCTCTCCTTTTCAAAAAAAACCGCCTGAAAACTTTTTTAATGGAGTTTACAAATTTGTTATGGGCCAGTTTTTCCCCAGAGGCCATGCATTTAAAAAAAAAGTTTACTTTGAATGAATACCCATCCCCCTTTTTTATAAAGTAATGAAAAAATTTCCCTTTTTCAGGAAATTTTCACACAAAAAACCCGCAATTACCACCGTTTAAAAAAGACATCAAAGATTTTAAAAAAAACCATATAGGGCGCCCTTACTTTTTAAATCTGAAGGCCCTTAAACAAATCTTTGGGAATTCATCAAAATCATTTTCCCCATTTGTTTTTACAAAAGCCCTTATTTGGGAATTTTTTTACGGGGAAAAAAAGTGCAACCCCGATTTAGTTCTAAAAGTGGTTACCCATTTATTAATTTTCCTAGCTGTCAGGGTAGGTATTTGGGTTATCCCCACGAGGCTGAAAAAAAGCAATTTGAAAAAAGGAAATTAAAATGGCCTGCCCCTGTGTAAAAAACCCTCCTTTTCAGAACAGAAGCACTCCACCCCCCACAACCCCCCATTAAAAAATACGTTTTCAAAACGACCCTAAAGACGACCTGATTTAAAAGCAAAAAACCCCCCCCAAATTTGTTTGAAAAAACCCAAGCTCAGTGGTACAAAAACCGCCCAACCCCCCCATATACCAAATAAAGAACCCAATTACTGTTAAAAGGATGTTAAACCCCTTTTTAAAGTTTCTACATTCGATTTGTACCCTTGTCAAAAAGGGTTTGTTTTTGTTTCATTATCTTGCAAGCATTTTTTAAAGATTTTTCCCCACCCACACCCCATTTGTGGGGGGAATAAAGCAAATACGCAAGGAAATTTCGGGTAATTGGGTTTCGGGGGATTTGAACCCTTAAAACGGTATTTCATTTACCCTTTGGGTATCCCCGATGTCTACGCCGATACTTTGATTTTGTTATTAAACGTTTTGTTTTTCATCGTGCAGGGGCTTGGGAGGAATTCCCCCGCTATCAAAATTTGGGGAAACTAAAGAAAACATTAAAAATTTTGTCTGTATCCATGTGTTCCTCGCCCACTTTCAGCCGGGGCCTTTCCCTGGGGCCCCGTGCGGGGGAAAAGGGAAATTGCCCAAATTTTCACGGCCGTATGTGGGACGATTTGCTGAAGTTTTGTTTTAAAATCTAATCTACTGTCTATATTTGTGTGTGTGGTGTGTGTGTGTTGTGGTGTGTTGTGTGTGTGTGTGTGTGTGTGTGGTGTGTGTGTTGGTGGTGGTGTGGTGTGGGTGACTTATTAAAAAAAATAATACACAACAAAAACACACACACACCCACACCCCCACACAAACCACACCAAAAAACCCCACACACAGCACACACAACCCCACACCCCACAAACACAACCCCACAACCACACACAAAAATATATAATATATTATTTTAAAATTTTATATAATAATCTTTTTATAATATATAAAAATATATAATAAAAATAAATATAAAAATATATAATAAAATATATTATATAAAATATTTTATTAAAAATATTTTCACATGTATACACATGCCAAGGGACCGAAAACGAACACAAAAATATAAGGGAGTAAATAGTAGCAAAACTCAAAACCCCCGGAAAACACCTCGTGCGCAAGCACGCACAAACAAAACACACACACACCAACCCCAAAAACACAACACACACACACGCACACCCCAACGCACAAAAACACACACACACACACACACACACACACCACACCACACAACACACACATATATAAATATATATAAAATAATATATTATATATAATATAAAATTAAAACCCCAAAAATATACAAAGCACAGGGACCCCGCAAAAGAAAAACACAATAATATTATAAAGTAACTTTATGCAACACAAACACACGGGCACACGCTCGCCCCGCACGCACACACACACACCCACACCCCAAAAACACACACACACACCCCACACACAAAACACACAAACCCCCAAAACAACCCCAAAACACACACACACACACACACACACACATACAGGTAGATAAGAATACAGTGGATGGGCCGGGTGTGTGTAGTTGTATGTATAAAATACAGCACACGCAAAACCCCGCTCCCCCACCCCTTTCTCTCTTTTTCTACTTTTTCCTCTTACTCCTTTTCCCCCCTTTGAAGTAAAAAAACCCCGTCAAAAGTCCTTTTTTCATCAACCAGCTGTTTTTGAGAAAAACATAAGGTCCATGGTTTGTCCAAAAAAAATTTTAAAAAATTTTTTTGAAAATTGGGTTGTAGTTTTAAAAAAAAAATAAAAGCCAAAACATTAGTCCCCTCTGCCCTTTCGTTCCCTTTCAAAAAACGGGAAAAACATTTTTTAAGCTACGCTACGGTTTACGTGGAAGTAAACAGTGACACCCCCGAGTTTTTTTGGTTTTAAAATTTTTTTTTAAACACATTTACTATGACTTTTATTTATGCTAGTATTTAAAAACCGTCATTTTTTTCTTAAAATATTTTTCCCTTAAATTCCCGCAAGGTGGGCTTATAGCAGGAATCATGCCCTCATGCTTTTTTTACATTTAAAAAGATTGGGTTTGCTAAAAAAGACTATAAACCAGCAAGAATTAACCCCTTGGTTTAATTGTCTTTTAAAAATCCCTTTTGGCAGCATCAAACCCAAAAATTCCTTTTTTTCTAAAATTAGCTGTGTTTAAAAAAAATGTACGAGTTTGTTGCTAGACGCACCCCCTTTTGGGACCGTTTGCGTTTGGGCCTCAAAAAAAAACCGTATCGCCAAAGGCCCTTTCCCTTGAAAAAGTGCGGGTTCGCATCGTACGAGGTGCCCAAAAGGGAAAGGGGTTGATCAGGGAAAAAAAAGGGGCCCTTTTTGTGATGGCATACTTCGTGTGACGTCATTGGTAAAATTACCCCTGTGTTTAGATCAGAATCCTTTCAAAACCAAAACCCCCTTTCAAGGGGGTTTCATATTTGGGGCCTCAAGGGGGGGGCCTCCTCCCTCGAAGCAGACCTCGCCTGGTAAAAAGAAAAAAAAATTTTGGGAAAAAAACCCAAAGGGGCCCGTGGACCCCAACTTGGACGCGTGCGCGCTGGCCTGGGAGCTACCACGCCCGGGACCCCACCCCCCCTGCCAAATGCCCAAACTTTTTGTCAAAAAAACAAAACTGTCATTGATACTAAGTTCGGCTTTGTATCAAAAACCCCCTCGTTGGTTTTAAGATGTGAACAGAACCTTCAATCTCGATCGCAAAAAGGCTGAGGTCAAGAGTCAAACGATAAAATCTCACTTGAATATTTTTTACCACGCATAAAACATTCAAAAAGTTTAAAAAACGGGGAGTTCCCGATCCTCCATCTTTAAAATCAAAACTCACCCCGGAAATCCCATAAGTTTAAAATGCCTCCCAAAAGTTTTCCCCGATGCACTGATCCCCCTTTACCAAGGAGTCCCAGGCATCCCCTCAGCTTGTTTTATTGCTTTCCCCAAAAGGAAAACACTATTAAATGTTGGGGAAAATTTGGGAACCCTTTCCCCATCCCCCTAGAAAGTGCATCTTAGCTTCTTCTCTTTGGTTTTTCCACCTTTTAGTTTTGCAGGATTAAGGAAAAAGTAACCCGGGTTTTTCGATGCTGGGAAAATTAGACATGTTCACGATGCTATTTCCCCAGCCGAAAACGGGGTGCATTTGGGTTCCGGTCCCCCATGACCGCTCAGTCCTCCGCACCAATCCCCCACCTACTTAAAGATGCTGACCCGCTTGATATAGCCTGATAATCCCACCAGACATGTTTTTATGGAAAAAATCCCCGATATCATCCCGGTAGGAGTTTAAAATGGGTATGGATGTGCAAAATGTTTAACTAGCTGCCCAAAACATTTCAAACAGCTTTAAAAATTTAAAATTTCCAACCCAAAGGTCCCCCCCTTCGGCAGATTCGTGCAAGTGACTGCATTACAGAGCATTTTTTAAATCGAACCCCGCTTTAATGGTTTGGATAACAAACAAGCTACCTTCGAGTACAATTACTACGCCGCTCACTGAGAAACAGGATTTCATTGCTATACGTTTTGACGGCATAACAATCGCCCCAAGGAGCCTTTCCCACAGGATATGTTGACTAATGATACCTGCAGTATGCCTGCTGCTCATGTATCATATGTTAACAGTTCAATCCAATACTGTTTTCTCCAAAACTCCATATACAACAACTCAACCTTCCAGCTTTTTGAATTAACTGTAGACAGTGGCCACATAAGGTGCAACACGTATGCTGCACCTCATAAGATGAATCTACTATCCTCTACTATCTGTGGCATGATTTACATGGGTGATTTCAATACCAGTCACCCTGTTCTAGGAGACCTTGCTGGTACTATTAAACACATGGAACACAACTCCAGAATACCTTCAGCTACATCAACTGACTCACTGGGACATTGCTGGTGCCACACACGTGTGAGGTAGTACTCTGGACCCCATTCTTACATCAGGACTTGTGGCATCTCAAGTCAAGGTTTCAACGGTTCCTGCACTCTTTTCCAACCATGTTGCTCTCATTGTCTACCAATCTCCCTACTACACCTCCAGTGCATATCCGCACCCATATTGCAGTCCCATCCTAATATCACCCTATTACATTTCATATATGACTTATCTTCCAACATTTGACTTTCAGTGCCCTGAAAAAAAAAATATTCCTCTCTTGTCAATGCTACACATGCCTTATACACCAAATACATCAGGGCAGACATTTCTCGCCTCCCCGACGCCCACACCTGGACACTGGATAATCATTTAATTCAGGCAGAAAGAAAGGTAGTGCAGGATGGCCTTGCCTTTCAGAAACAACCAACCCCTGAGCATCTTTACCATTATCAATTAGTAAGAGATGACCTGGTTGCTCTGCAACATTTTGTCCAACTAGATTCATGGTAGAAACTTGCGGATAGCATTAACTATCAGACTAGTGTTGGCACCATGTGGCATCTCATTTATAAAGTAGTGAGCTCTGCTCAATATGTGCAAGATCTCATCAATGAATGGTCAGAACAATCACAAGCCAGTAACCTTCCACCAAACATATAAGAGGCTCTCCACTCAAAAAACTCATTAGACGCTCCATCTCAGTGCTGCATTGCTGGAGACTGATGAAGATGATGTGGTCATTAGCAACAACGAACTGCAACGTGAGCTTGCCAGGGGTAAGGCAACAGCTACTGTTGATGATGCTTTTGCAAGGTATTTGAACGCACTTTCATTTCATTTCTTATGCTTTGGCTTCAAGACAAGCTTTTGCCTAGTCGTTTGGCTTCCTACCAAAGAGAGGGACACACCATTGCCTCATGGAGCTCTGTACTCGTGTCTCCCCCACCAGTATTGTGGCACTTATTGGTTGCTAATAAGGAGATTATCTCGGACCAACTCATTGACTTTGGCATTAAAGGAAATCTTTTGAGGTGGATAAGAGGATACCAGAGGAATAGAACTCATGTTCTGTTTAAGAGGGTGTATAGCAATACCAAAGAGTTTTAATTAGGTACTCCACAAGGAGGAGTAATTTTTATTCAATAGATCGCCTTCTCTCCTTACTCCCTGACATCAATGGAACGGCAATTACTTGCTAAGCAGATGATATGTGCTTCATTCAAATTATCCAGAAGATATGCAATGCTTCTTGCACTCCTTAGATGTGGCATTTTCTTTGGTGGACTCATATGTCCAGAAAAGAGCAGAGTCCTCTCTTTCCACCCTGCAGGAACACTTCCAGAATTCATAATAGGGAACATCATAACATTATGCACACTGTACCTTTACCTAGGGGCACCCAGTACTGATTGCACCTTTAATTTCAGCAAGACAACGTGTGTATCCTATCGTCCAAGACCTGCTGGCCAGACTGCAATGCTCCTGACTTCCCTTAAGTGGCTAATCAATTATGTCACAGTAGTGTAAATTCCTATCCCCAGAACTATATATCTTAGGGTGTCCCATCTCCACGAGGATTGTCAACATGCAGCAAGAACACTATCTTCCACCACTTGCTGAGAGAATATACTCCAATTGTACATACTTTAGCATCAAATGTTTGCATTACCCACACTTATCTCCCCATTATACTCACATCATCAGGACCTCACTAAATGCAGATGCACCTTGTCGTCTCCTTCGCCCTTGAGGCTATACACTTGTCAGGAATGTCTGCTCAAACATTCGGACTCTTAACATCAACATTATGATGAAAGACGTGGACCCTCGTTTCCCACCCTGACAGATGCCTATACCAGATCTACACCGCAGTCTCCAAGATTGACCCTCCTCAGCTCCAAATACAAAGAGCCTTGTAAACTATTGCAGAACTGTCATCGCTCAGTGCAGCCCACCG
>NC_051391.1:11469350-11471850 GCF_015228065.2 Penaeus monodon | reverse complement strand
TATATATATATATATATATATATATATATATATATATATATATATATATATATATATATATATATATAAGTACTGTAAGTTTCAGTCCTTTGTTGGCCATCTGGATTGGGGTTTCATAAGTGGTCGATATCGACCCCCAGGGGACCATCCGAGGAGTCTATAAACAGCCACAATCGAAAAGGAGTCGATGAATAACCAGGGGGCAGTGTCAACAGTACGTAGCAAGACTGGATGGTACACTTCACACCTCTGTCCGGCTTTCTCTTTTCGCACAGGAATAAACATTCGCCCTCGGAGGGAACCGCCGCATAAAAGGAGAGACACGGCTCACATACCAAGCCACATAGGGTCCAGCTCCACCGCCTCTTCCTCGACCCCCCGGGGACACGGGAATCTCTTGGGGGTTACATCTACCTTCAACCATAAGCCATGAAGCTAAGACCCCTTTCATTGACTCGCCCTTTACCATCTCTCGCCTCGCTCACATCTGGTGACGGGGTGCTCCCAACCTCTCGTGTCGCTCATATTTTGGTGGCTTGCGGTGGTCACTCGAATTTTAAATTCACGTTAGTATTTCGTAAAAATCTGAAGATTATTAGATTTTTTTTTAATTATAAGGATTCCTTAAATTCAAATAGGTTAAACTGTCAATAAATCTTCAGAAATTTCAGCTCTACTGAGCGAGTGAGTGAGCCAGTAGTTCAATACACTCTCAACTCTCAGTGTTGTCCATGAACTGATTATTGTAACTTGAAGTTGAAAATTGTGTGTAGTAGACATAATGGCGGCTGTTTCCTTTTTAAACACACTGTATTTCACTACTATTACCACTACTGCCATTATTAATACTACTGCTATTATTACTACTACGACTGCTGCTACACATTGATTTTATCAACATAGTATTTTTTTCTGTCAATTAAAAGCTAGGGGGTCAATACAAAATATGAAACTCCATTGGGGGTCGACGAGCTTAAAAGTTTTAGAATCCTTGACCAAAATGGCGGCTGGAATGAAAGGTACACAATCATTATAACATAAAATGTAGCTATTTGTACATAAATACCATAAACAGCATCCTTATCATGCATTCCATCGTACTCAAACAAGCAAAATGACTTACAGAAATAAGTTTTCTGTGAAATACGATATCCAGCAAAGATCAGCTAGATACAGAAACATCAATAATAATAATTAAAAAAAACGAATATGATTTTGCTGAAATTAATATAATGCATGTAAAATGCCTTTGTAATGCAAAATATCGGTGCTTGGTACTCTCATATTGCTCAATCCGGAACAGCCTGGATCAACGCTGACAAAAAAAAAGTACAATAACATCTAAAGTATAAACTGTAATATTACGTGCATATACGTATCTCCGCATGTCTACTTTTCTACTATTTTATTCATTTCTTTCCAGCGGATCAAGTCCTGCCTGTCCCCGTCGGCCGCCTGGGGCCCAGCCCACCCGAGCCACCGGGAGGAGTGGATGCAGCACCGCCTCAAGTACCCTCTGCGTCACCGCCTCCTGCATCCCAACCTCTGTGCAGAGAATACGTCCCCACCAGATATGTTTTTGAATACCTTGTAATTTGTCTATGATGGGGAAAAAAGAACTCCACACGAAAATGTCTTTCATTTATGAATATTTGTTCATACTGGCCGAAAGTACAAGCAAGTCTGGAAATGTCCTTCACGCGTTTTTATTTCTATTTTATTTTTTTTCTTCAGAGACACGTACAGCGTTAAAGCAGTTTTACATATGGCGAAAATAACTGTATTAGATGTAGGTAGCTCATTCTTCAACTGATTATGGTAAAATTGTGGTAAAATTTTTGTGTAATCGTTGTATAATATGGTTTAAAGATATGTTATTTTTTATCAAAACTGTGTTATCATAATTTTCTACATGCAAACTGAGACACTATTGAACTGCCAAGCATTCACATTATATACTATAGTTTCTATATACGAATGCCGTAGATTGTTCTTTGGATGTGGATGGCACCAGTTTTTATCTTAGTTTACAGAGAACACATCATGGCAAGTCTGATTTGGAATGCTTAAGAACGATTTCATATATGCAATGCAGGATTAAGGTGCTGTAGAGAAAGTCAAGGTATTGCGCAAAATTACCAGTCATTAGTTGTCAAATTATGAAATATGCTTCTTTCATTTTGACCCTAAAATATATCTAGTTTAGGATACTTATCACAAATCAAAAAAAAGATAATTGATAATTCGTGTATTTTTTGTTTTACAGTTAAGTAAAAAGTATATATATATATATATATATATATATATATATATATATTATATATATATATATATATAATATATAAATAATATATATATATATTATATATTATATATATATATATATATATAAAATATATATATATATAATATATATATATATATATATATATATATAATTATAATAATATATATATATATATATATCTATATATATATATATATATATATATTATATAAT
>NC_051391.1:11459707-11469250 GCF_015228065.2 Penaeus monodon | reverse complement strand
ATAAATATAATAATATATAATATATAAAATATTTTAATATAATAAAATTATATTAATATATATAATAATATAATATATATATTTTATATAATATATAATATATATATATTAATATATTATATATGAAACCTAAAGAATATATTTTTATATACATATTATACATACAGGTACACAAAAAAGGACCTGCTATAATTATGTATATGTTATATGTATATAATGTACATATATGTATATATAATAATACAAGAGGGGGGGGATATATAAAATTCCCCCCCCTCTCTGGTGATTTATATAAGGTATATAATATGTACACAAAATATATATTTTAATGTATGAGTAGTATGATGTATTGAAAGTTAATATATAATATATATATATTTTTATATAATATATAATATATATTATATATATATATATATAATTTATATTTTAAATAATATATACTTTATTTAAAATATAATTTATATATAATATATAAATTTTAAATTTTTATATTATACTTTAATATTTTATATATTATATATAATATATTATATTTATATTTTATATTTTAATTATATATATCTATATATTTATTTTTTTTTTTTTTTTTTTTTTTTTTTTTTTTTTTTTTTTTTTCCAAACACCCTTTTTCCACTCAGAAAATCAGCCTCTCAATTCACTACTTAGAGGAATTTGGGGTCTCCCCCTTGCCTGATTGATCCCCTTTCCTAATCAACCGCAGTTCGGCGCACTTAACACTCATATCCAAGGGATATGCTTTTTCTCGCCGTGAGACGGACTCAGGGGAACCGAAAAAAGGGAGAGACAAAAAGAGAGAGAGAAGAGAGCAGGGTTTTTTTTTTAATAAATTTTTAGCTCAGAGAGGACGACCAATAAAAAATTAATCAGATACAAAAACTTGTGACACACAGGTCCCATATGAAACAAAAGTAAAAAGAAAAAAACACAAAACTTATTAAAAAATGCCCTCCAAATATGGGGGTTTTCTAAAAAATTTTCTGAATTCTGTCTGAGGCTTTAAGGGTGCAACCGTAAACACTAAAAGGGAGTAAGCTGTAAGGTTTTTATTTGGGGGATCACACAAAAACGCACGGGAATACTGTGGGGCATTCTTTAATTCCCACTTTCCCCCCTAGCGGTACCAAGCCCAAGACGAGCGTCACTTTTTTTATGTTTGGGGAACCAAAGCCCATTCGTCGGTACTTTGGGGAAGAGGAAAAAATGTTTAAAAGTGTTGAATGGTACACTGCACCCTTTTCCCGCATTTACAGTGGCGAAAAGAGGAGAAAACAGCTTGGGTTATCATTTTCTTGTAGCCGGGGGAGCGTAGTTCACCAGCAGTAGGCGGGTCCAAACTAGTATTCCTTGCAGCGATCAGCGGGGTCTTTTGGGGAAATTTATATGGGGGGGGATCTACAGAAATGCACCCCCTGCGAATTTAGAGGGTATTGCAAACTGACAGAGGATTTTGGATTATTGGGGCAGGACTGGGTGAGGGCGTGGGGAATGCAAAATTTTGAGCCATACTATCAAAATCGTGCTCTGTTTGTGATAGTAAAGTTACAGCTCCAGAAACCATTTTTGTTCAACTACGTTTCCCCTTGGGGAGTTTGGGGGGTAGACGGCCCGCCCAACCCCCTTTTGGGAAATTTCCCTCTTGGGGAAAACACCGATTTAGCACTACATTTCCCTTTAAAGTCCACAGTGTAGAGACGGGGCCACTGAGAGAAAGGGCGTTCGCAAAAGTTTACAAGGTCTTTTGTATTGGGGCAAGGGTCAACTTGGAGAGCGGTGTAGATCTGGGATAGGGTCTGTAGGGGGGAAAAAGAGGGTCCACGTCTTTTATATAATGTTGATGTTAAGAGTCCGAATGTTTTGCGCAGACATTCCTGACAGTTATAGCTCAGGGCGAAAGGAGACGAATAAGGTTGTCAATCTGCATTTGGTGGGTTCCCTGAGATGTGAGTATAATGGGGAGATAATGTGGGTATGCAACTTTGTGCTAAAGTTTACCTTGAGTATATTCTTCTCAGCAAGTGAGGGAGTGGCAGATGTTGTTCTTGCGCATTTTTTGAAATCCTCGTGGAGATGGGACAAACCCTAAAGGATATATAGTTTCTGGGGATAGGATTTACACTACTGTGACATAATTGATTTACCACTTTAAGGGAATTCAGGACATTGCAGTCCTGCCAGCAGGTCTTGGACGATTAGGATACACAAGGACGTTTTCTTGCGGAAATTAAAGGTGCAATCAGTACTCTGGGTGCCCCTTAGGTAAAGGTACAGTGTGCATAATGTTATGAATGTTCCCTATTATGATTCTGAAGTGTTCCTCCATGGTGCTAAAGAGAGGACTCTCTCTTTCTGGACATATGAGCCCACCAAAGAAATGCCACATCTAAGGAATGCAAGAAGCATTGCATATCTTCTGGATAATTTGAATGACCATATCATCTGCTTAGCCGTATTGAACGGGGGGGGAGGGTCCATTGTGTCCAGGGAGTAAGGAGAGAAGGCGATCTATTGACTAAAAATACTCCTCCTTGTGGAGTACTATTAAAACTCTTTGGTATTGCTTATAACACCCTCTTAAACAGAACATGATTCTATTCCTCTGGTATCCTCTTATCCACCTCAAGATTTCCTTTAATGCCAAAGTCAATGAGTTGGTCCGAGATAAATCATCCTTAGTAGCAACCATTAAGTGCCACAATACTGGTGGGGGAACACGAGTACAGAGCTCCATGAGGCCATGGTGTTCGTCCTCTCTTTGTAGGAAGCCAACGACTAGGCAAAAGATGTCTTGAAGCCAAAGCATAGAAATGAAATGAAAAGTGCGTTCAAATACCTTGCAAAAAGCATCATCAACCGTACTGTTCCTTACCCCTGGCAAGCCACGTTGCAGTTCGTTGTGCTAATTACCACATCATCTTCATCAGTCTCAAGCATGCAGCACTGAGATGGGAGCGTCTAATGAGTTTTTTGATGGAGAGCCTCTTATATGTTTTGGGTGGAAGGGTTACTGGCTTGTGATTGTTCTGACCATTTCATTGATGAGATCTTGCACATATTGAGCAGCTCACTACTTTATAAATGAGATGCCACATGGTGCAACACGAGTCTGATAGTTAATGCTATCCGCAAGTTTCTACCATGAGAATCTAGTTGGACAAAAATGTTTGCACAGGCACCAGGTCATCTCTTACTAATTGAATAATGGTAAGAGCTCAGGGGTTGGGTTGTTTCTGAAGGCAGACATCCTGCACTACCTTTCTTGCTGCTGAATTAGATGGTATCCAGTGTCCAGTGTGGGCGTCGGGGAGCGAGAAATGTCTGCCCTGATGTATTTGGTGTATAAGGCATGTGTAGCATGACAAGAGAGGATTTTTGGGGGGGGCAGGCCTGAAAGTCAAATGTTGAAGCTAATCATATATGAAATGGATCGGGTTTATATTAGGATGGGACTGCAATATGGGTCGGATATGCACTGGAGGTGTAGTAGGGAGATTTGGTAGCATGATAGCACATGGTTGAAAGAGTGCAGGAACTCGTTGAACACTGACGTGAGATGCCCCAAGTCATGATGTAAGAATGGGGTCCAGAGGTACTACCACACGTGTGTGCCCCTACAATTCCCAGTGATTCAGTGATGTAGCTGAATGTATTCTGGAGTTGTGTTCCATTTGTTTAATAGTACCAGCAAGTCTTCCTAGAACAGGGTGACGGTATTGAAATCACCCATGTAAATCATGCCACAGATATTCGAGGATAGTAGATTCATCTTATGAGGTGCACGTACGTGTTGCACCTTATGTGGCCACTGTCATACAGTTAATTCCAAAAGTTGGAAGTTGAGTTGTTGTATATGGAGTTTTGGAGAAAACAGTATTGTTGAACTGTCACATATGATACATGTAGGACAAAAACACAGAGCAGCAGGCATACTGCAAGTATCATTAGTTCGACATTCCTGTGGGAAGGCTCCTTGGTGCGATTGTTATGCCGTTCAAAAACACGTACATAGCAATGAAATCCTCTCTCAGTGGAGCGGCGTAGTACTTGTACTCGCATGTGCTTGTTTGTTACCAAAAACCATTGAGGCGAGCTTCGATTGTATCACAGGCTCTGTAAGTGCAGTCACTTGGCACAGAATCTATGACAACATGGAAGGGGACCATGGGGGTGGCAATGTATTTGGTAAGTCTGGCTTGTAGTGTGTTTGGCACTTAGTTGACATCTTGCACATCCATACCACATGTTTAACTCCTACCTGATGATATCGGGGATATTTCCATAGCAACATGTCTGTGTGAGTATCGGGAGAAAGCTTATCGAGCAGAGTCGGCATCAGTATAGGTGGTGGTATTTGGTGCGGGAGGACATGTAGCCGAGTCATGAGGACGGACCCATGACACACCGCTCGGCTTGTGGAATAGCATCGTGATAACATTCTAATATTCCAGCATAGGGGGAGAACCATGGCTACTCATCCTTTAATCCGCAAAACTCAAGGGATGGCAAACAGAGAAGAAAGCGGAAGATGACACTTTCCTAAGTGTTGATTGAGGAAGTTCCAAGTTTATCGCAACGTTGATAGCTGTGTCCTTTTGATGGAATGGCAATCAACCGCTGAGTTGTGCTGGAGCTCCTTGTCAAGGCTGGATCCTTGCATACCAGGGTAACGTGTGGAGAGCATATGGGAAACTTATGGGGAATTTCCTGGTGGAGTCTTGAATCTTAGATGGGAGCAGGACTCCCCGCTTTGTTTACACTGTTGAGAATGTCTATGCGATGGTAAGAAATAATTACTAAGTGATGTTATCGATTACATCTTGACCTCAAGCCTTTTTTGCCGATCGAGATTGAAGGGTCTTTTCACCTCAGTCAGCCAACGAGGGCGTTGGTTGATACTAAGCCGTGCTTGAGTATCAACTGACAGATTGTCTTTGAATTCAGCAGTTTTGGCATTTGGCAGAAGGTGTGTGTTGCGGCGTGTAGCTCCGATGCCAGCGCGACACGGCGTCCAATTTGTGTAGCACTGGCCATTGGTGTTCCATCATAATTCTTTCTTTATTACTCATGGCGGGTCTGCTTTCGAGGGAGACAGACTTGAGGCTCCATAGTGCACACCTGGAAGGGGGTGGTGTGCTGCAAGGATCCTGACCTCTCAAGCACAGTGTAAATGCTATCCAAGACTCCACAGCAACAGTAAGTGCGGCATGCACAAAAATGCCGCTTCTGAATCAACCCTGCGTTCCGTTGGCACCTCGTAGCGATGCGAAGCGCACAATTTCACGGAAGGGCCTGTAACGCGATACGGTATTTTATGAAGGCGCACAAACTCTACGGTCCCGAAGGTGTTCGTCTAGCAGACGGACTCGTACATTGTTTATAAACACCAGTCTAATTAAATGCCAAGGATATTTTTCGTATTGATGCTGCATATGGACTTTTAAGATCAATTGAAATACCCACTGGTAACTTCTTGACTGGTATATGAGTCATTTTTGCTAGCTAAATCTGTTAAATGTAAAGAACATGAGAGCATGATCTGACTAGTAAACCCCGATGCTGGAATATTATGGAAAATATATGTAAAGATAAAAAAAATATGAATGTTTTAAATACTAGCATAAATAAAAGTCATAGTAAATGTGTTTAACAAATTTAAAAATAAAAGCTCGTGTGTCACTGGTTTACTTCGCAGCTGTCACCGTAGCGTAGCGTACAATGTATTCAATACTTTGCAACGGAACGCAAGGCATATGGGACTGACTGATTGAGCTGTATTTTTTTGTTTCAAACTACAAGTCCAACTTCAACAAAATTTCAAATTTTATCTGGAGCGAACCACTGGACCTCTATGTTACTCTCTACAACAGCTGTTGATGTAAAATAATGAGCTCTGACAGGGGTTTTGTTTCATTCGAAGGGAGGATGGAGAGTAAAGAGGAAGACAAGTAGAGAGAGACGAGAAAGGGGGTGGGGGAGCGCGTTTGCGTGTGCATTATTTATATACATACATACCGTACACACCACACGAGGCAATCCACATGTTTCGTATCTACCTGTATGTGTGTGTGTGTGTGTGTGTGTGTGTGTGGTGTGTTGTGTGTGTGTGTGTGTGTTGTGGTGTGTGTGTGTGTGTGTGTGTTGTGTGTGGTGTGTGTGTTCGTGCGCCGCGAGCGTGTGTCCGTGTGTTTGTGTATGCATACATAGTTTACCAATATATATGATATATGTGTGTGTTCGTTTGCGTGTGCAATGTGCATGTGTATATATGTGTATATGTATGTATATATATATTATATATATATATCTATATAATATCTATCTATATATGTTGTGGGTGTGTGTGTGTGTGTGTGTGTGTGTGTGTGTGTGTGTGTGGTGTGTGTGCGTGTGCGTGTGCGTGTGTTTGGTGTGTGTTGTGTGTGGTTGGTGTGTGTGTGTTGTGGTGCGGTGCGTGCGCACGAGCGTGTGTCCGTGTTGTTTGAGTATGCATACATAGTACATACATATAGTGTGTTTGTTCGTTTGCGTGTGCATGTGCATGTTTATACCGTGTAAATGCATAGCTATATATACATATATATATATTATCCATATATATATATAATATATATCTATATTAGTCTCTATATATACATATACACAGTATACACTGCACATGCACACGCAAAACGACACACACTATATATGTATGGTAACTATGTATGCATACTCAAACACACGGACACACGCTCAGTGCGCACGCCGCACACACACCACACACACCACACACACACACACCCACACACACACGCACACGCACACGCACAACACCACATCACACACCACACCACACACACACACACATACCCACAAACACACACACACACACATATAATTATATATATATTATCTATATATATATATATAGTATAAACATACATATACACATATATACACATGCCATGCACACGCAAACGAACCACACATATATATTATATGTACTAGTATGCATACACAACACACGGGACACACGCTCGCGCGCACGCACACACCACACACCCACACACAACCACACACACACACACCCACACCACACACACACCCACACACCCACACACACACACACACACACCCACCACACATACAGGTATATACGACTACATGTGGATGCCTGTGTGTGTGTATTATCTAATGTATATAAATACATGCACACGCAAACGCGCTCCCCCACCCCCTTTCTCTCTCTCTCTTACTTTCTTTCCTCTTACTCTCTCCCTTCCCTCCCTTCGAATGTAAACAAACCCCTGTCAGAGCTCCTTATTTTACATCAACCAGCTGTTGTAGAGAGTAACATAGAGGTCCAGTGGTCGCTCCAGATAAATTTGAAATTTTGTTGAAGTTGGACTTGTAGTTTGAAACAAAAATACAGCTCAATCAGTCAGTCCCATCTGCCTTGCGTTCCGTTGCAAAGTACGGAATACATTTGTACGCTACGCTACGGTGACGCTGGAATGTAAACAGTGACACACGAGCTTTTTATGTTTTAAATTTTGTTTAAACACATTTACTATGACTTTTATTTATGCTAGTATTTAAAACAGTCATATTTTTATCTTTACATATATTTTCCATTAATATTCCAGCAGCTGGGCTTACTAGTCAGGAATCATGCTCTCATGTTCTTTTACATTTAACAGATTTTGCTTAGCTAAAAATGTACTCATATACCAGTCAAGAAGTACCCATTGGGTTTCAATTGATCTTAAAAGTCCATATGGCAGCATCAATACCGAAAAATATTCCTTGGCATTCTACATTAGCTGTGTTTATAAACAATGTACGAGTCGTCTGCTAGACGCACCACCTTTCGGGACCGTAGCGTTTGTGCGCCTCATAAAAAATACCGTATCGCGCTACAGGCCCTTCCGTTGAAATTGTGCGCTTCGCATCGCTACGAGGTGCCCAACGGAACGCAGGGTTGATCAGAAGCGGCCATTTTCGTGCATGCGCACTACTGTCTGTGTGACGTCTTGGATAGCATTTACCACTGTGCTTGAGAGGTCAGAATCCTTGCAGCACACCACCCCCTTTCCAGGTGTGCACTATGGAGCCTTCAAGTCCTGTCTCCCTCGAAGCAGACCTCGCCCTGAGTAATAAAGAAAAGAATTATGAGGAAACCAGCCAATGGCCAGTGCTACCACAACTTGGACGCCGTGTCGCGCTGGCCTCGGGAGCTACCACGCCGCACCACACCCCTTCTGCCAAATGCCAAGCTTCTGTTCAAAGACAATCTGTCAGTTGATACTAAGCTACGGCTTAGTATCAACACGCCTCGTTGGCTGACTGAGGTGAACAGAACCTTCAATCTCGATCGCAAAAAGGCTGAGGTCAAGATGTCATCGATAACATCTCACTTCGTAATATTTCTTACCATCGCATAGACATTCTCAACAGTGTAACAAACGGGGAGTTCTGATCCCCCATCTTTAAAATTCAAGATCACCAGGAAATTCCCATAAGTTTCCCATATGCCTCCTCACACGTTACCCTGTATGCACTGATCCAGCCTTGACCAAGGAGCTCCCAGGCATCCACTCAGCTTGTTGATTGCATTCCATCAAAAGGACACAGCTATCAACTGCTTGGCGATAACTTGGAACCTTCCTCATCCACCACTAGAAAGTGTCATCTTCAGCTTTCTTCTCTGTTTGCCATCCTTTGAGTTTTGCAGGATTTAAGGATGAGTAGCCATGGTTCTTTCGATGCTGGAATATTAGACATGTCTCACGATGCTATTCCACAGCCGAGCGGTGTGCATGGTGTTCCGGTCCTCATGACTCGCTCATGTCCTCCCGCACCAATCCACCACCTACTACTGATGCTGACTCTGCTTCGATATAGCTTTCTGATACTCCCACCAGACATGTTGCTATGGAAATATCCCCGATATCATCAGGTAGGAGTTAACATGTGGTATGGATGTGCAAGATGTCAACTAGCTGCCAACACATCTACAAGCAGACTTACAAATTAACCATTGCCACCCCCATGGTCCCCTCCATTCTGTCATAGATTCTGTGCAAGTGACTGCACTTACAGAGCATTTGATACAATCGAAGCTCGCTTCAATGGTTTGGATAACAAACAAGCTACATTCGAGTACAATTACTACGCCGCTCACTGAGAAGCAGGATTTCATTTCTATACGTTTTGACGGCATAACAATCGCCCCCAAAGGGGCCTCTCCCACAGGATATGTTGACTAATGATACCTGCAGTTGCCTGCTCTCATGTTTTTCTACATTATCAATGTTACAGTTAATCCAATACTGTTTCTCCAAAAACCCAATACAAACAATCAACCTCCAACTTTTGAATAACTGTAGACAGGGCCCATTAATGCCTGCTGCCCCAAAGTATTTCCTCATATCTCATGTTTACGTTCAATCCATCACCTTTTTTAAGACTGCATATAAACACATCATCCAAAATTGACATAACTGACTGGCACTGGGACAATTGGATGTTCTCCCACACTGGTTG
>NC_051391.1:11449354-11459607 GCF_015228065.2 Penaeus monodon | reverse complement strand
TACTGAGCTGACTCTGCTTCGATATCATCCCCACCAGACATGTTCTATGGAATTCCCCATATATCAGGTAGGAGTTAACATGTGGTATGGATGTGCAAGATGTCAACTAGCTGCCAACACATCTACAAGCAGACTTACAAATTAACCATTGCCACCCCCATGGTCCCCTCCATTCTGTCATAGATTCTGTGCAAGTGACTGCACTTACAGAGCATTTGATACAATCGAAGCTCGCTTCAATGGTTTGGATAACAAACAAGCTACATTCGAGTACAATTACTACGCCGCTCACTGAGAAGCAGGATTTCATTGCTATACGTTTTGACGGCATAACAATCGCCCCAAGGAGCCTCTCCCACAGGATATGTTGACTAATGATACCTGCAGTATGCCTGCTGCTCATGTTTTTGTCCTACATGTATCATATGTTAACAGTTCAATCCAATACTGTTTTCTCCAAAACTCCATATACAACAACTCAACCTTCCAACTTTTTGAATTAACTGTAGACAGTGGCCACATAAGGTGCAACACGTACGCTGCACCTCATAAGATGAATCTACTATCCTCTACTATCTGTGGCATGATTTACATGGGTGATTTCAATACCAGTCACCCTGTTCTAGGAGACCTTGCTGGTACTATTAAACACATGGAACACAACTCCAGAATACATTCAGCTACATCAACTGACTCACTGGGACATTGCTGGTGCCACACACGTGTGAGGTAGTACTCTGGACCCCATTCTTACATCAGGACTTGTGGCATCTCAAGTCAAGTGTTCAACGGTTCCTGCACTCTTTTCCAACCATGTTGCTCTCATTGTCTACCAATCTCCCTACTACACCTCCAGTGCATATCCGCACCCATATTGCAGTCCCAATCCTAATATCACCCTATTACATTTCATATATGACCTTATCTTCCAACATTTGACTTTCAGTGCCCTGAAAAAAAAAAAAATCCCTCTCTTGTCAATGCTACACATGCCTTATACACCAAATACATCAGGGCAGACATTTCTCGCCTCCCCGACGCCCACACCTGGACACTGGATAATCATTTAATTCAGGCAGAAAGAAAGGTAGTGCAGGATGGTCTTGCCTTTCAGAAACAACCAACCCCTGAGCATCTTTACCATTATCAATTAGTAAGAGATGACCTGGTTGCTCTGCAACATTTTGTCCAACTAGATTCATGGTAGAAACTTGCGGATAGCATTAACTATCAGACTAGTGTTGGCACCATGTGGCATCTCATTTATAAAGTAGTGAGCTCTGCTCAATATGTGCAAGATCTCATCAATGATGGTCAGAACAATCACAAGCCAGTAACCTTCCACCAAACATATAAGAGGCTCTCCACTCAAAAAACTCATTAGACGCTCCATCTCAGTGCTGCATTGCTTGAGACTGATGAAGATGATGTGGTCATTAGCAACAACGAACTGCAACGTGAGCTTGCCAGGGGTAAGGAACAGCTACTGTTGATGATGCTTTTGCAAGGTATTTGAACGCACTTTCATTTCATTTCTTATGCTTTGGCTTCAAGACAAGCTTTTGCCTAGTCGTTTGGCTTCCTACCAAAGAGAGGGACACACCATTGCCTCATGGAGCTCTGTACTCGTGTCTCCCCCACCAGTATTGTGGCACTTATTGGTTGCTAATAAGGAGATTATCTCGGACCAACTCATTGACTTTGGCATTAAAGGAAATCTTTTGAGGTGGATAAGAGGATACCAGAGGAATAGAACTCATGTTCTGTTTAAGAGGGTGTATAGCAATACCAAAGAGTTTTAATTAGGTACTCCACAAGGAGGATTAATTTTTTTTCAATAGATTCGCCTTCTCTCCTTACTCCCTGACATCAAGGGAACGGCAAATTATTTTGCTAAGCAGATGATATGTGTTTCATTAAAATTATCCAGAAGATATGCAATGCTTCTTGCACTCCTTAGATGTGGCATTTTCTTTGGGGACTCATATGTCCAAAAAGAGCGGGAGTCCTCTCTTTCCCCCCCTGCAGGAACACTTCCAGAATTCATAATAGGGAACATCATAACATTATGCACACTGAAACCTTTACCTAGGGGAAACCCAGTACTGATTGCACCTTTAATTTCAGCAAGACAACGTGTTATCCTATCGTCAAGACCTGCTGGCCAGAACTGCAATGCTCCGACTTCCTTAAGTGGCTAATCAATTATGTCACCAGTAGTGTAAATTCCTACCCCAAAAACTATATACCTTAGGGTGTCCCATCTCCACGAGGATTGTCAACATGCAGCAAGAAACACTATCTTCCACCACTTGCTGAGAGAATATACTCCAATTGTACCATACTTTAGCATCAAATGTTTGCATTACCCCACATTATCTCCCCATTAATACTCACATCATCAGGACCCCCACTAAATGCAATGCACCTTGTCGTCTCCTTCCCGCCCTTGAGGCTATACACTTGTCAGGAATTCTGCTCAAACATTCGGACTCTTAACATCAAATTATGAGGGGAAAAGACGTGGACCCTCGTTTTCCCACCCTGACAGATGCCTATACCAGATCTACACCGCAGTCTCCAAGTTTGGGACCCTCCTCAGCTCCAAATACAAAGAGCCTTGTAAACTATTGCAGAACTGTCATCTTCTCTCAGTGCAGCCCACCGTCTCTACACTGATGGATCTTTGAAGGGAAATAGTAGTGCTGAATGCGCTGTGTTTTCCCCAAGCATGGAATTACCACAAAAGGGGTTGGGGGAGGCCGTCTACTCCCCAACTCAACAAAGGGGAACGTAGTGTGAACTAAATGGATTCTTTATGCTGTAACTTTACTATCACAAACCAGAAGACAACGAGTTGATAGTATGTGACTCACAGTTTTTCATTCCACGCTCTCTCAAACTCAGTCCTGCACACCAATAAGTCACATAAATCCTCTGTCAGCTGGCAATAACCCTCGTAAATTCCCCAGGGGGTGCATTTTCTGTAGATCCCCTCCCATATAAGACTTCACGCAAATGACACCGCTGATCGTCTCGCAAGGAATACATGCAGTTTTGGATCCGCCTACTGCTGGTGCAACTACAGCCTCGCTCCCCGTGCTACAAGAAAATGATAGAAACCAAGCTGTGTTCCCCCTCTATTCGCCACTGTAACAATGCTGAGAAGGCTGCTAGTGTAACCATTCAACACTATTAACATTTTCTTCCTCTTCCACTCAAGTACCGACGCAATGGGCTTATGGTTCGCCAACATAATAAAGTGAGCGCTCGTCTTAGGCTTGGGTACCGACTAGTGGGGAAAGTCGGGAAATTGAAGAATGCCCCACAGTATTCCTCGTGCGTGTTGTGTGATGCCCCAAATACTAACTCTCTACAGCATTACTACCTTGAGTGTCTTACGGTTGCACCCTTAAAGCCTCAGACAGAATTCAGATAGAATTTTGATGTAACACCCATACTTTGGAGGGCGATAGATTATATAAGTTTCTGTGTATTTTTCTTTTTCTACTTTTTGATTCATAGTGTGACCTGTGTGTCACAAGTTCTTTGTATCTGATTACATTTTGTATTAGGTCTGTCGCTCTCTGAGCGTAATAAATTGATTAAAACAACAAACCCTTGCTCTCTCTCTCTCTCTCTTTCTGTCTCTCTCTCTTTCTCGGTTTCCTGCTGAGTCCGATCTCACGGCGAGAAAACGACATATCTCCTTGAGATATGACGTGTTAAGTGCGCCGAACTGCGGTTGATTAGGAAGGGCATCCAATCAGGCAAGGGTGAGACCATCAAATATCCTCTCAAGTAGTGAATTGAGAGAGGCTGATTTTCTGCAGTGGAATAAATGGCTGTTGAAAAAAAAAAATAAAAAAAAAAAAATAAATAAAAAAAAAAAAAATATATATATATATATATATATATATATATATATATAAAGTATATATATATATATATATATATATATATATATATATATATATATATAAAGTATATATATATATATATAAAGTATATATATATATATGGATATAGTATATATATATATAATATATGGAAAGTATATATATATATATATATACTTATACTTACAATACATACATACATACATACATACATATACATATATATGTGTGTGTACACTATATATATACCTTATATATATATACACCAGAGAGAGAGGGGGGATATCTATATATCCCCCCTCTCTTTGTATATATATATATATATATACATATATGTACATATATATACATATATACATATACATATATATATATGCATGTGTCTTTGTGTGTGTACACTGTATGTATATATATGTATATATATGTATATATGCATATATAGGTTACATATATAATATATATATATATATATATATATATATATATATATATATGATATATATATATATATATATATATATAATATATATATAGAATACATATATATATATATATATATATATATATTATATATATATATATATATATATATATATATATGTGTGTGTGTATATAGTGTGTGTGTTTGAGTGTTTGTATAGATATGTGTATATCTATGTATATATGTGTGTGGGTACATATCCACCGAAACGTATATATTTAATACCCTAATGCTTAAATTTTATTGTTTAAAACTTCCCTGATTTAAACATGAATGCATTTTTGTATAGGAAGGAGATGTGAAAGACGGTGTGTCTTCAGCCGATGAATTCTTTCAGTAAGTATGTCTTACGTATGTATATGAATATGTAATATATATATATATATATTATATATATATATATATATATATATATATATATATATATATATATATGTATGTATATGTATGTGTATATATATATGGATGTATATACATTTATAAATAGGTTCTCTCGCTGGTTCTCTCTTTCAGCCTTGTTCTCTCCCTCACCCTTGTTCTCTCCCTCAGCCAGAAGATCCTGCGGGTCTCGTCCGGCATCGACGACCTCGGCCGCATTGAGTGGCCGGTTGTTATCGTGACCTTCGTGGTCTTCGTCTTCCTCTTTTTCTGCGTCTTCAAGGGGATTAAGATTCTGGGGAAAGTAAGTGTGATCTCAAGGGGTAACTAGGCTATTTGCAGAGTTCAACAAATACGATTTTTCAGAAGCTCCTTTGCTTACATTTCACTAACGTGAGACACCGGAATATGGAAAGATTTAGGTTTAAATCCAGCTCAGCACTAAAAATATGGACGATGGATATTTACCGTGAGAGATCTGTTATGCTGCCATATGAAATATACCTTGTTGTTTTCATGTTGTCACGCAGGTCGTGTGGTTCACAGCGATTTTCCCGTTTGTCATGCTGTTCATTCTGCTGATACGTGGGGTCACACTTCCGGGAGCCACGGATGGAATCTACTTCTACATCTATCCCGAGTTTAACAGACTTAAAGAGATGAAGGTGAACTAAATAGCTATAGTGTTGAATATTTATATGAAAAAATATGTATGCGTTATCTGTGGGTTTGTCATTAAAAAATCTACTTGACTACCTCTATTCCTCTACTATTCGTGGGTTTCTTCCATTCGCACACCTGAACCAGGTGTGGGCGGCAGCGGCCATACAGATCTTTTATTCCTTGGGTCCCGGATGGGGGTCGCTCATCTGCTTCGGATCCTACAACAAATTCAACAATCGGTGCACGAGAGACGCGCTCATTGTCCCCGTCCTGAACAGCAGCACCTCCATCCTGGCGGGATTCGTCGTCTTCTCAGTGCTCGGCTTCATGGCCAAGAGAGCTGGCGTTTCTATTGAAGAACTTGCTGTTGCTGGTAAGATTGTTAGAGAAGGTTTTGTTATATTACTTCCTGATTTTAACAAATACAAGAAAAGAAAGTAATAGGGGACTGCCCATGGTTTAATTCAGTATGTATCGTTAATGAGGTAAGCATAGAGCATGAATTTCCTCAGGCCCGTCCTTGGTGTTCGTCGTCTATCCTGAGGCTTTATCCCTGATGCCGGTTTCTCCCTTGTGGTCCGTCCTTTTCTTCCTGATGTTGTTCTTCCTGGGCATCGACTCCTGCGTAAGTCGATCATATATTGCCGTTCGTGTGAGCCATTTGTACAGTTTAGAGAGGCAACAGTGAATGGATTGCGAACTTCATACCATCTGCATTATATTTCAGTTTGCTCATATAGAGACTCCAGTACTGTGCATCTTAGACGAATTTGCAGAGTTACGTGGTCGCAGAGGCTGGGTCACTTTCTTCATATGTTTCATTTCCTTCTTGGCAACAATCATCTTTGGAACGGATGTAAGTAGACGGTGCACAGGGATCTAGGAAATGCTGGCAACAATAGCAACGAAATGCGTCAATTTGAATACTCTTTTGAGCAGTTTAGGTATGGATGTACAGATAGTTTCATATTGCTTTTCAGGGTGGGATATACTGGGTAACACTGGTTGACTGGTACTGTGCTTCGTTCACCGTTATTGTTGTTTGTTTGTGCCAGATATGCATATTCAGCTACTTCTATGGTAAGTAGAAACGCTTTAGAGTTTGGCATCCAGAAGCTACATATATGTTTATCCATTTAATGTTGCTAATTTCGTTGGCGGCTTTCATACAAGAAATTTTCGGCGTAAATCCTTTATTATCATTATTTTTGGATGGAGATTTTGTTATCTATATAATTAGCATTAACATGCTTGTCCTCCTTGTTATTATCGCCATTATTATACTTATTGTCAACCATTATGATCATTATGATGATTCTGATATCATTGTTGCTCCAGTATCTCATTCCACGTAAATATGAATGACATCTGTCCACTTACGGGTTTTTTTCCTTGAAGGCGCTGGTCGAACTGTGCAGGACCTTCAGCTGATGATTGGACGACGCATTGGCTACGGCTGGTGGGGCACTTGGCTGGTCGTCACTCCCCTTGTGCTCCTTGTAAGTACAGAGAGTAACTGGTTGTCATTCTACTCGTGCTCCTCGTAAGTACAAAGATTAACTGGTCGTCTTTCTGCTCGCACTCCTCATAAGTACAAAGATTAACTAGACAATAAACCCCTCGTGTTTCTTGACAGTGTAAAAGGTGCTGCATCATAATAATACGGTGTAAATAAAGTGGGTTATGATCACCAATGATTAAACATGTTCATTATCCTTTTCCTTTTCATTTTTATTTATCAGTTTTATTTTTATCCTTTTTTGGATAATTAAGTATCGTCCCTGTGCAAGATATGTTTTTCCAAGTAATTAAAGCTTGCTCATTAATTATGTAGAAAAAAACAGCACCGCATTATTCGAAACATGATAAAGAGAACAATAGCACCACAATTAAAGGTCCATGCACATTTCGTTAACAGGGCATCCTCATGAACACTGTGCTGAATCAGTCTGGCGCAGGATACCGAGGGCAGACCTTCCCGACCTGGGCTCAGAGCACCGGCTGGGTCATCGCCCTCACCTCCATCCAATTCATTCCAACCTACTTCCTCTACTACTTTTGCTTTAGAACTGCTGGCTCGTTCAAACAGGTAATGCTGCATAATAAAAAAAAAAAGAAAGAAAAAAAAAAAAAAAAAAAAAAAAAAAAAAAAAAAAAAAAAAAAAAAAAAAAAAAAATATATATATATATATATATATATATATATATATATATTATATATATATATATATATATATATATAAGTACTGTAAGTTTCAGTCCTTTGTTGGCCATCTGGATTGGGGTTTCATAAGTGGTCGATATCGACCCCCAGGGGACCATCCGAGGAATCTATAAACAGCCACAATCGAAAAGGAATCGATGAATAACCAGGGGGCAGTGTCAACAGTACGTAGCAAGACTGGATGGTACACTTCACACCTCTGTCCGGCTTTCTCTTTTCGCACAGGAATAAACATTCGCCCTCGGAGGGAACCGCTGCATAAAAGGAGAGACACGGCTCACATACCAAGCCACATAGGGTCCAGCTCCACCGCCTCTTCCTCGACCCCCAGGGGACACGGGAATCTCTTGGGGGTTACATCTACCTTCAACCATAAGCCATGAAGCTAAGACCCCTTTCATTGACTCGCCCTTTACCATCTCTCGCCTCGCTCACATCTGGTGACGAGGTGCTCCCAACCTCTAGTGTCGCTCATATTTTGGTGGCTTGCGGTGGTCACTCGAATTTTAAATTCACGTTAGTATTTCGTAAAAATCTGAAGATTATTAGATTTTTTTTTAATTATAAGGATTCCTTAAATTCAAATAGGTTAAACTGTCAATAAATCTTCAGAAATTTCAGCTCTACTGAGCGAGTGAGTGAGCCAGTAGTTCAATACACTCTCAACTCTCAGTGTTGTCCATGAACTGATTATTGTAACTTGAAGTTGAAAATTGTGTGTAGTAGACATAATGGCGGCTGTTTCCTTTTTAAACACACTGTATTTCACTACTATTACCACTACTGCCATTATTACTACTACTGCTATTATTACTACTACGACTGCTGCTACACATATTGATTTTATCAACATAGTATTTTTTTCTGTCAATTAAAAGCTAGGGGGTCGATACAAAATATGAAACTCCATTGGGGGTCGACGAGCTTAAAAGTTTTAGAATCCTTGACCAAAATGGCGGCAGGAATGAAAGGTACACAATCATTATAACATAAAATGTAGCTATTTGTACATAAATACCATAAACAGCATCCTTATCATGCATTCCATCGTACTCAAACAAGCAAAATGACTTACAGAAATAGGTTTTCTGTGAAATACGATATCCAGCAAAGATCAGCTAGATACAGAAACATCAATAATAATAATAAAAAAAACACGAATATGATTTTGCTGAAATTAATATAATGCATGTAAAATGCCTTTGTAATGCAAAATATCGGTGCTTGGTACTCTCATATTGCTCAATCCGGAACAGCCTGGATCAACGCTGACAAAAAAAAGTACAATAACATCTAAAGTATAAACTGTAATATTACGTGCATATACGTATCTCCGCATGTCTACTTTTCTACTATTTTATTCATTTCTTTCCAGCGGATCAAGTCCTGCCTGTCCCCGTCGGCCGCCTGGGGCCCAGCCCACCCGAGCCACCGGGAGGAGTGGATGCAGCACCGCCTCAAGTACCCTCTGCGTCACCGCCTCCTGCATCCCAACCTCTGTGCAGAGAATACGTCCCCACCAGATATGTTTTTGAATACCTTGTAATTTGTCTATGATGGGGAAAAAAGGTTCTGACTCCGCAGTTTTATCAAGAACTCCACACGAAAATGTCTTTCATTTATGAATATTTGTTCATATTGGCCGAAAGAACAAGCAAGTCTGGAAATGTCCTTCACGCGTTTTTATTTCTATTTTATTTTTTTTCTTCTGAGACACGTACAGCGTTAAAGCAGTTTTACATATGGCGAAAATAACTGTATTAGATGTAGGTAGCTCATTCTTCAACTGATTATGGTAAAATTGTGGTAAAATTTTTGTGTAATCGTTGTATAATATGGTTTAAAGATATGTTATTTTTTATCAAAACTGTGTTATCATAATTTTCTACATGCAAACTGAGACACTATTGAACTGCCCAAGCATTCACATTATATACTATAGTTTTTTCTATATACGAAATGCCGTAGATTGTTCTTTGGATGTGGATGGCACCAGTTTTTTATCTTAGTTTACAGAGAACACATCATGGCAAGTCTGATTTGGAATGCTTAAGAACGATTTCATATATGCAATGCAGGATTAAGGTGCTGTAGAGAAAGTCAAGGTATTGCGCAAAATTACCAGTCATTAGTTGTCAAATTATGAAATATGCTTCTTTCATTTTGACCCTAAAATATATCTAGTTTAGGATACTTATCACAAATCAAAAAAAAGATAATTGATAATTCGTGTATTTTTTGTTTACAGTTAAGTAAAAGTATATATATATATATATATATATATATATATATATATATATATATATTATCTATATATATATATATATATTATATATATATTATATATAATATATTATATATATATATTATATATATATTATATATATATATATACATATATACATACATATATATACTTCATATATATATATATAATATATATAATATATATATATATATATATATATATATATACATATATATATATGAAGGAAGGTAGATGTGCTTGCTTGAGGGGGAGAAGCTGCTTTTTCTGGTGATGTAGACTCAGGAGGCCTTCGACATGAAGGTGCAGCCTTAGTTTCAGCCAGGGACGGATGTGTTGAAC
>NC_051391.1:11444354-11446854 GCF_015228065.2 Penaeus monodon | reverse complement strand
CACAAAGTTATATCGGTCACGGGGGCACCAAGGGTTTCCAGGAGCAGCACCCAACCGCGTCTTTTGGCTTTTCCTCGCTCCTCCGCTCACGCCAGTTGCTCCTGTTTCCCAGGTCCCTTCATTTAACACTGCCCCAGTCCCCTTTTCATTTCCCACTGTTTCGCCAGAGACAAAGACCCCGGCGAGCATATCCCCCCCTTTAAAAGCAACCCCTTTCTGCTCTGACATCCAAAAACCTAAAACAAACTACAGAAAATTTAAAAAAATTTCCCTCAGGAACAACAAATTCTTTCATCCCGCGCTTCTTCCTCTCGCGGGGGGTCGCTCTGGGGGAGGTGGGGGGCGGGGTAGTTTGGCAGTGGCCCCCAAAGGGGGGTTTCTCCTGTCCCAGACCGGGTCTGGTCCCCATTGACGTCTGCTGCTCGCCCTCACCGTCCAATGCCGTCCTCTCTCGTCCCCGTTTTCCACGTCCCTTGCCCTACGGGGGCTAACTATCTTTTTTCACCGGCCCCCGGGAGTAGCTTCCGGGCCCGGGTAACGCCACACCCGGTGCGCCAAGGGGAAAACAACGGTCTTTTTTTCCCCCTCGCGAATTCGATAGGTGACTCAAAAGGGCCGTCCCACGGTATCCCTTCCCGGGCTCTGTACCTCGGCGGAGCCCCGCTTCACGCGGGTTATGCCGCCACACTCTGTCACCTATGTTTTTCTCACTTTCCTCATGTGCCGGTCAAGGTCTCCTTCATGGCATGGGCCCCTACCTTACTTGCCACCCTCTCGGTCAAACCCTCCCCGGTTTCGGGGCTTTCCCGGGGCCCAAATCCCCCAGGAAATCGGCAACGGCCCCCCAACCCAAATTTGCTCCCCGACGACCTTTTGGACGCTCCACTTCCCCAATGCCCCCTTTGCCCATCTGCACCTTTTCGGCCTTATCAGAAAAATTACTACCAACCTGTAACTAACCCTCCCTGGTCCCAAGGCTCCGCCCAACCCCTCGCCCTCGCCACTGCAGGTTTTGGGAAAGGCTCCCCGAGGCCCTCTCTCCACCCACTCTTGACAGTCGACACCCGGGTTCTAGACTCGTCCCGGGGGGAAGGGGCAGTCCTCAGCCGTACTACCTCGCCAGCCCCTTGGAAGCAGGGCACATCTTCACCGGCCCCTCACCACTTCCGTCCAAAGGGCGACCACGCCTTACTCTGCGCAGGTATTTAAGGGGCCAGAAGCAGTGCTCGTCCCTTTGGGCCCCATACACCGGCACCGCTGCACGTGCTGCCCAGCCAATACGAGCCTCCACTGGCCCTTTAGCTCCACAAAACCCCCCTGACACCCACACGTCTCTGTGGTGCGTCTGGGAAATCCTAGTGGCCCAAAAATCACCGCACTAGGGGCTTCTCAGCCCCCCTGTCCACTTCAGGGGGGATGGCTTCCCCTTACGAGCCCTCCCCTTTCATCTGCTGGTTGACGGCAGCTTACCCCGTTGGGGCCCGGGAACCGAGGAGGCTGGGTTTTTGGACCCTTTCCCACCTGTCCCAGTTTTCCCCTGTACCACTTCCTTTCCTTAGACAAAACACTCGATGGTGACCATACCCCCACGTCCTTGCACACTGCTGGAAAGGGATCAGAATCCCCGTTAGAGGATTGTTCTCCCCTCCCCTCTCCGCCGGGCCCCCCCCCACCCCAAAACCTTGGAAAATGCTCGGGCACACCTTTTCCCCAAAAGCTCTTTCTCCCTTTACCTTCGGGCCCAGGGCCGGCGGGGGTGGCGCGGCCCTAGGCCCTTTTCCTTCAGGAAAGGCTCGAACTCCAAGGCCCCCCACGCCCCCTCAGGGCCTCGGTGTGCCTGCCCTTTACGTAGATTTGCGCTGCTGGTCCTGTAAAGCGTCAAAAAAGAAATCCGGGGGCCAGACCCGTCATCTCTCGCAGCCCCCCAGGGGAAAACCCCCTTTCCGCGCCTCCACTCCTGCGCCAGCTGGGCAGGTCCCCGCCACGCTCCGAGTCCGCTTCTTCAAGTTGGGCCCGATTACCTCGCCCCGGTGGGGGTGCCCCCAAACGGGTTTTTAAAACCTCGCCACCTGGTTAAAGGGGATTTTGGGATTGGGGGCAGATGCCCCAAACCTTTCCAACCCCAGGGCCCCTTAGCGCTGTTCCAGCTCAGGGCCTTCTCTTCCTGGCTCCAGCCCTGGGGATCCAGTATTTTTAAATTGGGCGCTATGCCCCCCACCCCCTTCCCGTCTACTCAGCTTCTTACACTCCCCCAAAAATGTCTGGAGGCCGAGGGGGTGCGGGGGGGGAACGAGTGCCCCTGAACTAACACGCCCCGGGGGGGGGGGGGGCAACGAGGGGGGGTTCCGGTCCAGTTTGCCGCCCCCTTACCCCAAGGGGCGTTCCGATGGGTCCCCCCCCTTTTGCACTACCCTGGCTCCACACACGCTGCGAGGCCCGGGGGTTTTTTTCCCCCACGGAAACCCCCCGGAGACCCCATAAATCTGACACTCTGGCACCA
>NC_051391.1:11404778-11424778 GCF_015228065.2 Penaeus monodon | reverse complement strand
TATTCGCGTTTTTGTATTCCCATCGTTGTTCTACACACGCACACACACATATATATAATACATATATGTGTGTGTGTTTGTGTCTGTGCTTATATACAGTATATATATATATATATATATATATATATATATATATATATATATATATATATATATAGATAGATAGATAGATAGATAGATAGATAGATAGATAGATAGATAGATAAAGATATTACATAGGAATGATTTGCTAGATCTCACTAAGCAATTGCAAATTGCGCATGTAAATTCTAAGCAGTCTATACATGCACACAGTTCCTACACACTTCTTATCGATGCTCCTGCTCTCTACCCAACACGGTTCGCAGGACTTCCCAGCCCCCTACTTACGCTCGTTCCAAAGAGGATTGAGACTGAGAAGGCTAAGGAACAGAAGGTGAAGGTGATCCAACCTCTTCTACGACGCAGCTTCGGAAACGCATCCATGATACATCCTACTGGAGTCTCTATGTGGGCGAACTGAGAGAGAGAGTAACGAAGAGACATTAAGACATGAGGATATTCGGACAGTTGTCCCATACAACAATGCCTCAAGAATTCAGCAGCATCGCTATTTAGTTGACAATGACTTCGACATCTATATGGATCAAATCCTCATAACTTACGCATGAGTCTATGCCCACAAAAAACAACATCAGGAAGAAGAAGACGGACCATATGGGGGCAATGGGCATCAGGGACAGAGCCTCGGGGTATGCAACAAACACCAAGGCCGGACCTGAGGAAGGATACATTACTCTAATGCCCTTATCAGTCTTATCTGGCTACTGACGAATTAACTCCTAACAGTCTCCAATATTTAGCTTTATATATATGTGTGTGTGTGTTTCAATTATTTGTTAAATATGAAAAAAGTGTACGTTTATAATTACATATAACAAATATGTAGCAGCCTTCTATGGTTCTTGAAAACAGACAGTGCCTTTCTTACCAGCAACAGCAAGTTCTTCAACAGAAACGCCCGTTCTCTTGGCCATGAAGCCGAGCACCGAGAAGACGACGAATCCCGCCAGGATGGAGGTGCTGCTGTTCAGGACGGGGACAATGAGCGCGTCCCTCGTGCACCGATTGTTGAATTTGTTGTAGGATCCGAAGCAGATGAGCGACCCCCATCCGGGGCCCAAGGAATAAAAGATCTGTATGGCCGCTGCCGCCCACACCTGGTTCAGGTGTGCGAATGGAAGAAACGCACGAATAGTAGAGGAATAGAGGTTAGTCAAGTAGATTTTTTAATGACAAACCCACAGATAACGCATACATATTTTTTCATATAAATATTCAACACTATAGCTATTTAGTTCACCTTCATCTCTTTAAGTCTGTTAAACTCGGGATAGATGTAGAAGTAGATTCCATCCGTGGCTCCCGGAAGTGTGACCCCACGTATCAGCAGAATGAACAGCATAACAAACGGGAAAATCGCTGTGAACCACACGACCTGCACAGCGTGACAGCATGAAAAGACCAAGGCATATCTCATATATCAGCATAACAGATTTCTCACGGCAAATATCTATCGTCCATATTTTTAGTGCTGAGCTGGATTTAAACCAAACTCTTTCCATATTCCGGTGTCTGACGTTAGAGAAATGTTAGCAAAGGAGCTTCTGAAAAATCGTATTTGTTGATCTCTGTAAATAGCTTAGTTACCATTGATATCACACTTACTTTTCCCAGAATCCTAATCCCTTGAAGGCACAGAAGAAGAGGAAGGCGAAGACCACGAAGGTCACGAAAACAACCGGCCACTCAATGTGGCCGAGGTCGTCGATGCCGGACGAGATGCGCAGAAGCTTCTGGCTAAAGGAGAGAGCAAGGGGATAAGGTGGAGAACAAGGGTGAGAAGAGAACCGGTGGTCGAAGGAGAGAACAAAGGTTGAGGGAGAGAACCGGCAGTTGAGGGAGAGAACAAGAGTGAGGGAAAGAACCTGCGGTTGAGGGGGAGAACAAGTGTGAGGGAGAGAACCGGCGGTTGAACATGGGAAACGACGGTTGAGGGAGAGAAACTGCGATTGTGGGAGAAAATCGGGAGATAGGGGAGAGAACAAGGGATTGAGGGAGAGCCGGCAGTGTATGTGTGTGTGTGTGCCTGCGTGTGTGCGTGCATGCGTGTATGATATATATACATACACACATACATATACAAATATATATGTATGTATACTTATATACAAAGATACATATACAATACATACACAAAGATGTGTATATGTATGTTTATACATATGCAAGATCCAATACTTACTGAAAGAATTCATCAGCTGATGAGACGCCATTCTGTTTAGATGTTCCCTCCCTTAGTCCAATCTGTTAACAGTAGGTGTTCATGTTATATGCAGATTATATGAATAGATAAGTAGTTTTTGTAAACTGTTTCGTCACAGAAACATTATTTTCTTGCTCTCCCAAAAACAGTAATAATAATAATGATAATAATAGTAATAGTAATAATGATAATAATAATGATAATCATCATCATCATCATCATAATAATCATAACAATAATAATAATGATAATAATGATAATGATTATAATAATAACAACAATAACAATAATAACAATAATGATAATGATAATACTGATAATAATAATAGCAATAACAATAATCTGTTTCATCACACAAATATTCATTTTTGGCTCTACCAATAATAGTAACAATAAAAATGATAATAATAATAGCAACAATAATACTAAGTTCGCGATAGCCACTCGCCAAATAGCCATTGGCGAAAATCACCCTATTTTGGCTAAAATCAGTTTTACTAACAATCAGTTTGGCGAACAATCTCTTAGCGTATGTAATTTTGTAAAACTTAGTCGGAATACGGAGTCAATGGTCTAATGTTGGATTGTTTACTTGATAAGCCCTGGAAAGCGGGTCATTCGGAACTCCTCGGCCGATCTCGGTAACCTTCAGTCACTCGGAACTCCTTCGGCTGAGATTGGCGAACAGTTCCGAGTGAAGCACCGTGCGTTCCGCCAAAGGAGAATTCGTGGGAAAGAAAATAACGTGATTTGATTGGTCACAATTATAACGCACTGGCAGACGACTCGCAGACGATAAACAAACCAACACGGCAGAGCCTCCATCAAAACAACGACGATCACAATATCCAGAAACAAATTCAGTGCCAAATTGTTTTAAAATGTAACTGTGTGATAATATAATTTTAATATAATTTTCTAGTTTAGTTGATATGCAGAATATTGACATGGGAGAGAAACCATCTAAATGTTCATGTTTATAAACTTAAACATAGTTGCCAAAGTTTGGCTGAACTATTCTATTATAGGAAATATGAAATTTAATTTGATGCTATTCAACATAAAAAATATATAAGTAAATTACTGTCTGGTGCAGCACTATTTAATATTGCAAATTAATTTTCTATCTGTTTTTATATAGCATTTTTCTTTGAAAATATTCATCAAGAGATTAAAGTCTAAGAAAATCAAGGGTTAGTCAATACTGTTGTTGTGTTGATATTGAGATTTTCTATTGAACCTCGAAATTAGATGTTAGAACAATATCAAAATGTAACACACAAATTAAAACTTTTTTGTGGAAATTTGAGAAACTTATATAGTGCTTGCATATTTGTATTATTTCAACATTTAAGCAAAGTAAATCATAAATCGGTTTTAGCTATATGTAAATGAAATTGAATTTGATACATGGTGATATTCAACATAAAAAATAACACATTTCCATATCAGTGTGTTTTTTTACATTAGCTTTATATGTTATATATTTTTATATGATCAGGTTAAAAAAAATATAAAATTTTAAGTCACTTTGGTGCTGCACTGCTTAATTGATATTGTAAATAATTTTTGTCTGTTTATTTTATATATTATTTTTTTTTATACTATCCATCATGAAATTAAAATTTGAGAAGATAGAAGGTTGGTCAGAACAGCTTTTGTGTTGATATTGATATGTATTATTGAAGCTTAATTAGATATTAATTTATTTCAAGGCTGTCACAGTTTGGAGCTTTTTTTTCTGGAAGATTATAAGCTGTTTTTGAATGTAATGATCAAACTGTGTGTTTACTGTACTCATAAGACCTGATTGATAACCAATTGATAACCAATGTAGCTAACTACATTAACTACTACAGAATAACATAATTATTGGATTCGGTAATTATGATTTGTGAGATGAGGATCATGAACTGAAACAGAATATGGACTGTTTAAGTGTCACAAGGTGCATATAAAGTGGAAGTAAACAATATGAAAATTTGTTGAATATTTTTTATATTATTCACAGCAGATAGATATATATTATGTGTATTTTGTGAATCATTAGATTGGGAGTGAGATTCTATTTCCGTGGTCACCTAGTAAGCCCACATACCTTTTGCAATAATAATAATAATAATAATAATAAAATAAACGAGTGAAAAAACACAAAATAATGTTCTTATACATACGACCGTGCAGTTGGGCGAATTCCAGCTGTTCCCACACGAGGCCCACGGGAGGTCCCAGGTGAAGGAGTAGACGAGGAACAGGACAGGGTATGACACCAGAACAGCATAGTAAGTCAGGGTTATCACGTTGATCGCGAGGGATGCCATACCAACACCTGTGTGATAGAATTGTTGATTATACTGAACATATTTATGTTCATTAGCGGGAAGCTTTGGAGTTGGGAGGTAATAGATACCAAATCGTGGATCAGATTTCTTTACTAGAGTTTTATATTTTATGTTAACTTATTGCTAGAAGATTTTTTGTGGCCTTAGCCAAGATCTAGATATTTACCGATGACGTACATGTTTCAGTGATTTTTTAGTTATAAGTAATCAACACGAATTGGTGGTATACGTGAGTGTTTACATGTGTGAAGAGAGGAAAGCCAATGAACCCTTGCCTTTGAACGCCGGGCAGACGGAGAAGATGGCGAGGCAGCTGGAGGAACTGAACTGGGCGACAGACGTCTCCAGGAAAAACAACGTCATGCCCACCAGCATAAGCGTCAACAGGTAAGGGACCAGGAACGCCCCTATGACGCCGCGAGAAAGTCGTTCATTTTATTTCTCTATCTCTTTCTCTTTAGTCAGAACAATGAGATAAATATTTATAAAGTGGTTTAATTGCTAGACATAGTCCAATAGCTCTCACAAAACGATTTCACTCACCTCCGCCATTGACAAAGCACAGGTAAGGGAATCTCCACACGTTGCCAAACCCAATGACAAACCCTGTGGTTGCCAGGAGGTAGTCACATTTGTCAGACCAGTTTCCTCGCGCCCTCGCTTCGCTGTCTGCGTCGGGGAGGCTGTCGGTGCTCGAAGCCATTTCGGGTCTTGGAGGCGAATGCCCTAAGATCTGAAGTAGCCATTGGAAATACAGGTCTTTGGGCGAAAGTAGTGTAAGAGAGGCTGGATATTCAATCAGGAGAGGTTATGACAATGCATAAAAAATACTTTCGCAAATATGATGTTCATACATATATGCGCATGTATACATGTATTCTATATGAACACAAATAGATGTATGCATGGGTGGACGAAAAATCTGGACGAAAAATTATGGACGGTCAATACAAACCTGCGGCCGCTGCGGAGTGTCTGGCCCCCCTGAGGAAGAGGAATGATGTGGCGATTTTCCCTCTGTTTCTGTCTCGCGTCGCCAAGGTGATGAGGGCGATTAATAACCTGGTGATATTTCAAAACATCAGTCGATTTCTCTCTCTGCTTATATATGTACGGATCTGGATAGAGATAGATATGGTTATATATACATATATAGAGATTTTTCATTGTTATCTCTCATCATTTTTCATCATCAGTGGCCAAATATCACTTAGATGATTGAATCCCGATAAGAAAAAAATGCATATTTGCGTAGGTAATTAGTTTATTCATAAATATATTTATGTTTGCATAATATTATGAGAAGGTAAGATAAAATTTACAATAGATGCAAGTCAGAAAACTCATAATACATATATAACTAGAAATAGGAAACAAAGGAAGATAACGGCAGCTCGTAACAACAATCGGTTTATACATTTAGGATAAATCAACAAAGATAGATGACTAATAAAGACTAACAAGGCTAAAAAAAATCGCATGAGTTGCAGATGTGCCTTGCCATATCGGACCTCGAAATAGTAGCCTGGTGTTGCAAAATATTTGTTTACACACAAAAAAAGCGAATCTGGTCTGCTCCTAGACTGCAAGGATCTGCCAATATAGCATGCGTGCATACTGTGCAGTTTGAAGATGCTCATTGAAAATTGCTAGTGCGTACTCCTTATGACTTTCACGAGGACCGTGTCTTTTTGGAGATTAGTCGTATGATATACACTTAGATCCGACATTTACAACGGTGGAACAGAACGCCCACATAGGGTCTTATGGGTATGTTCAACTTAGTTGCCTTTCAAACTATAAAATTTAGGGGTTCTCTTGAAAAGGTATAAAAGAGAAGGAAGATCTTCACAATACAAGAGATGTATTTAACCGGTCTCGAATATATCTTCGTCAGATATTCATACCCTCTCTACATGTGTCGCAGTGAATACGGTTCAGGGGTTCTCTAATTGATTTCACACCACATGTGGTATGAATAATATTGTTTCGTAAACAGAAGGTAAGTTCAATTTTGTTTTCATAAACTCTTTTACCTGTATGATAGGTAAAAGAGTCTACCATTATTGTAATTGATGCTATGGTCTTTGCCAACAAGTTCCCTAAGTGATTGCATCTGACACCATATTTATGATTTAGGTTTTTGATGAATTCTATCATTTAAAATTACACCGAGGTATTTTTATCGATGGCAGAGATGTAGCTCAGCTTCATTTACGTGGAACGTTGGCAGTGGAAATGTCTTTGGGTTAAGTGCCTGTTTTTCCGTCGAGATTATCAAGCCACACTCAATAGCCCTTGCTGAAATTACAATAAGAATCTGTTACATTCTCTCCACAAGTGAGATTTTATTGCAACTGTCATCGGCATAGCAAATAATGAAATACTTGCCCGCAAGTGGTATATCGCCTGGTAATCTATGAATTGGAAAGTTAAATAGCATAGGGCTAAGTATGTCTCCTAGAGGTGTGCCAAGTTCAAGCACTTTTGTGTAAGTACTCTTAATTCCCCTGAAGAGAACCTGTGCCAAGCGCTTCGATGGGTACATTTAAATTCGAGTTAACAATTTTCCCTAAATATCAAAGCTAGCTAGTCACTGAAAGATCATGTCTCTCTTTGTAATATCAAAGGAAGATTAAAGATTAAGAAATACAATTTGCAAATCTGGTTGTGAGTTTGTTAAGTACTCTACAAAACAGTGCTGACTGTTGCATCCTAGAAGAAATCCATATAGTCTGGGGGATAATTATTTTACACAGATGCGAGGTCAAATTTATTTCATCATCATTATTATTATTGTTGTTGTTGTTTTCATTATTACTGTATTATTATTATTATTTTTATTATTGTTGTTATGGTTGTTATTATTATTGTTATAGTTATTATTATTATTATTATTATTATTATTATTATCATCATCATCCTTATTACAATTACATTATCCTTATTATCATTATTCTACATAATGATAATATTAAAAAGAGTGATAATATCAATGGTAATAGACAATATTAAGATAATGATAACAATAATAATGGTAATGATAATGGCAATAATAGTAATAATAATATCAGCAATGATAATAACTGAAACAATAATGATAATAATTATAATAATAAAACTAATAAAAATAATAACAGTGATAATAATGGTGATGATGATGATGATGATGACGATGACGATGATGATGGTGATAATGATGATGGTGATGGAGATGAGGATGATGATGATGATAATAATAATAATGGCATATATTATAATTATAACAATAAGAAGAGCAGGAACAACAACAATGATGAAAATGAAAATGATTATAATAGTAATGATAATAGTAATAATAATAGCAATGATAATGTCAAAGTAATGATAATGATATTGAAGCTAAAACAATATCATTTGTACTAGTAGTAGTAATAATAACACTAAAAATAGTGATGATGATAATAATAATAATGATAATGATAATAATAATGATGGTAAAAAATTATAATAATGATGATGGTAACAATAATGAGAATGATAATCGTAGTAATAACGAAAATAAAAAAACAATGATAATAGTATTTATAATAATGATAATTATAACAACAATGATATTAATAATAATGATAATGACAATTATGATAATAATAATAATAATAGTAGTAGTAGTAGTGATAATAATAATGATAATGATGATAATAACGATAATGATAATGATAATCATCATAATAATAATAATAACAATAACGGTAATAATAAACTGATAATGATAATAATGGTAATGATAATCATAATAACAATAGCAATAATGAAAACAATGACATGGTAATGGTAATGAAAATAGTAATAATAATATTAATGATAGAAATAATAACAACGACAACAACAACAGTAATACTGGTGATAATATTAGCAATGATGATTATGATAATGATAATGATAATGATTTTAAGAATAATAACTATAAAGATGTTAGTAATAAAATTAAAGATAATATCAAAATTAATGATAATAACAAAATAGTAATAATAAGAAGAATAATGACAGTTATAATGATAGTTATAGTAATAATAATGATAACAAAAAAGCAGCATCGACAATAACGATAACATTAACAATAATAATGATAGCAACAACAATAACAATGATGATGATAATAATAACAATACTGATTATAATGATATCAGTGATGATGATAATAATGTTAACAAATGATAGTGATAATGATGATGACAAGACTTAATAACTATAGTGATAATGACAATAATAAAAATACTAACAGCAGCCATGGTAATGATTATGATAATAATAATAATAATAATAATGATGATAATAATAATAATTATTATTGTTATTATTATTAATATTATAATAGTAATAAAAAATTATAAAAATAATTATAATAATAATGATAATAATAATATAGAAATAATAATTATAAAAATAATGATGATAATAATATTAATAATGATAGTAATAATAATAGCGGTAATGATAATCATAATCATAACAATAATAATAATTACGATGATACTAAAGATAATAATAATATAGTGACAATAATAATGATAATATTATTAATTATTATTATACTAGTAACAATTATGATAATGATAATTATTATTATGCTAATGGTAATGATAAGAATTATCATGATAATAATAATAATGATAATAATTATAGTGATAATAATAATAAGAAAAATGCTAAATAATGAAAACAATAATAATAATGTTAATATGATAGTAATAAGGAAAATAATGACGACGATGATGATACGACTAATACTAATAAAAAAAAAAAAAAAAAAAAAAAGCAAAACCACCACTACTACTACTACCACTAATGATGATAACGATAATGATAAGAACAATAATAAAAAAGATAATAATAATAATGATGCTAATGATGATAATAATAATAATGACTCGTATAAAATCCGTCAGTTACAAGCGACTCCAGATAGGATTCATGATCCACTCATACCCTATCTCGACGCTCCGAACCTTCCCAATGAACCGTTTGTCTGTACAAGAGACAACCTCCTACGTTTATGAAGCGCTGTTGACTCCGCGAGTCCGTTGTTAGCCTGTCCGTCCGTCCGTCCGTCCGTTCATAGTCGTTTTTTTTTCTTTTTTTTTTCAGAGAGATAATACTTCTAGATTGTTAAAATTTATAGCCCATCTTGATGTGACGCGCTCATGCATAGACCGTAAAAGGCCACTCGATTATAAAGGGAATGGCATCGATACGTGTTTTAATTCAATTTATCAATAAGAGGTTTGCATAACAGAATACCTATTCTTAATCTAAAAACCATAATAAGGATATTAGAAAATAAGCATTAATAATATTAACAATGATAATGATAACAACAGCAACAGAAATAATAGCGATGTGAATAGTGATAATTATCATTAGTAATAATGATAATAACAATGATAATAATAATGATAAAACTATTCATAAAAAAATATAATAATAATAATAACGCTGATTAATAATAGTAATAATAATAACAATGATAATGATAATAATAGTAACAATAATATCAATAAAAGTAATGATAATGATAAGAATAATGACAATTAATGATGAGTAATTAATAGATAATAACAATAATATCAACACTAATGCTAATTATAAAGATAATTCCCAAATGAAAAAAAATATTATATGAGCAGTGACAACAAGAGTTAATATCATTAGTATTACTATTTTTTACCATTATTTTACTATTATCATTACCATCACCATGATGATGATGATGGTAATGTTGCTACTGATGATGATAATGATGAAGATGATAATGGTAATTATGAACATCATTATTATCACTAATAATATAATAATAATAATAATAATAATAAGAATATAAGAAGAAGACCAACAACAACAAGGATGGCAATATCAGTGTTACCATTATCATTATCATTACTATTATTACAATTTAGTGCTGTATCATCAGTGATATTATCATATTACCATCCTTATTTTGTTATCATTATTGTTATTATCATTTTTGTTATTATCATTATTATCATCCTTATTATCATTATTATTACTGTGATTGTGATGAAGATAAGGATTATCATTATTCGTAGTGCTATAATTATTGTTATTTTATCATTATTTATTTTTGTATTTTATCATCATATTATCATCTTATCATTGTAATTATTATCATAACCATTGTTATTATCATCATCATGATTATCAGCCTGGCTAGTATCAATATCATCATCATAATAGTCATCAATAATCCTCATTATCAAAATTACTATTAACTTAATCTTAACGATAATGATGTTAAAGCTAATAATGGTAACCTTATTTACATTGGTAATAATGATATTACTTATATAGTTTTCCATTTATAAGCACCATCATTTGTTTGTTTACTAGAACTAGTATTTATGAAAAGTCTCAATACATTTGATTTGATCACATATTATTTCTATTACAATTACTTTCATTATTACCATTATCCAAAACCATCACCATGATGTTGAAGATGATGAAAACTGAGATGAGTTACTATAGGTGAATCAGTAAGATTAAAATAACAGCATGATCTTAGTTATCTCGATTTGAATTTCAATTTGAGACACGAGAGATTTAACATTAGAAAGAAGTTTCCCCTAAAAGCTCGCGCTTTCTTCGAACGCAATGAAACACTAACATTTTCATTGACAATAAAAAGATAGGGATACCTAAATTATCTTGAGGGACGCGGTGTAAATTGGAAACTGAGTAGAAATATAAAAGCCCAGATTTGCATAATATTTCTCAGGTTTTGGTGGCAGCAGACTTTTACGTTGCAAAAACCAGGATCGAGACCAGATTAACGTCCCCCTCTCGAGGTCACAGGTCCCGGTCGACAGCTATGCAGAAAGACAGCAACAGGTCACTCGATTATAAACAGAATCAAACTGCCACGCTTGTTCTGGTTGGCCGACTCGGTAGTTGTTTCATTTCATTTATCAGCACGTCTTATGAATAAAATAATAATAATGATAATAATAATAATGATGATAATAATAATAATAGTAGTAGTAGTAGTAGTAGTAATAACAATAGTAATAATAATGGATAATGATAATGTTATAATAATAATAATACCTAGCAGTTAAAAAAATGGTTTGTGAATGCTGCTTTTACTCATTTTACTATATAGCCAGCAAGGGAACGTTTCCGCGCGCCGAGGAGCTTGCGATCCCGACGCAGATATCTGCCGAGGGAACATCTTGGAGGAAATTTTCCGTAAAGAGAATACCAGCACTAAAGCAGAAGAGACACAAAACGTCCTTTCCATGCCCTCCTTCGATGAAATGTTTTTCCATCAGTGTGGGAACAGCGACGCTCAGGCGGCCACGAGTTCTGTACTCTTCCTGGAGGAGCTTGCGCTCCTGGAGCAGAACTCCGAGGCGATGGACATGTCCTTCCTGGCTCCGGAGAAGCTCGAACCGGTGCCAGGCCCACGTGCTGAGGAGCCGCTTCTCCCGCAGCACAATTCCGAGAGAAACAAACGGCGTGACCTCCGTTCCGACCGTCGAGGTGCTTCCCAGCTTTGCGTAGCAGTTATTTCAGAGGATCTAGAACAGCAGCGCTACTTCTCTGGAGGAGCTTCTTTGTGTCTGTGAAGAAACCTTCAACACGCATAATCAGCGGAAGGCGGCGCCTCTCCGAGACTGGCTGAAGGAAGTGTCCGCCATCCTTGACTCGACGGACCACAGGAGGCTGACCAAGGCCGAGCGCACAGTCCTGGCGCACTTTTGCGCCGCCCACCAGTTGCCTGTTGTCTCCAGGATGCAGACGAACAAGTACGTGGGGAAGGAGCCCGAGATGCTAAGCAAAGACGACAACGGCAGGACGTTCCTCAGCGCTGAGAAAGAGATCAAGTTCGCCGAGAGTAAGACCAGCTTCCAGCGCTTCCTGTTCGAGGCCAAGGACACCATGGCGTTCGTCGCCGCCGTTCGAGGCACCCACTACCTCATGGGCGTTTGTCTTGAGCACCGGTACCTCGTGACCAGCAGGCAGCACATCCAGTACCAGATTCCTCTGAAGAAGGGCGCCCGCAAGAACAAGGTCGAGGCCAAAGCCCAAGAAGCAGAGGACGACTCCGGCCGATGGGCAGGCTGTGCCATGCCCTCGCTGCCTGTCAGGCGACGTGAGGCCACAAGTCGAGAGCCGAGACGAGCGTCACAGCGAGGAAAAGAGCCTAGATGAGATGGCCAAGACTTGGAGGCACTGTTGTGGGATCTCCCGCAGTCCCATTGAGGGAAGGGCTGGCGAAGGACGGAGGAGTCCAACTGACGGAGAGGCGAGGAGGGCGAGGATCGGGGATCCGATGTTGGATTGTTCCTTAGAAAAAAAAAAAAAAAAAAAAAAAAAAAAAAAAAAAAAAAAAAAAAAAATATATATATATATATATATATATATATATATATATATATATATATATATATATATACATACACACACACACACACACACACACACACACACACACACACACACACACACACACACACACACACACATATATATATATATATATATATATATATATATATATATACACATCTATGTGTGTATGTTTGTGTGCATGTGTATGTGTGTGTGTGCTTTTGTGTGTATGGATTACGTGTGTGTGTGCTTTTGTGTGTATGGATTTTGGGTGCGTGTGCGTGTGCTTGTGTGTGCGCATGTGTATGTGTGTGTGTGATGAAAGGAGAGAGAGTGAGAAGAATAATGGGATTATGCGAAAATTAGATATGAGAAAAACTCAAAAATGAGAGCGAAGAAAAAAAAATGACAAGAAATACAAGAAAAAGCCAGCAAATGAAAGAACAAGCGAAAAAGTGAGAAACTGACTCACTATCTTGGCAAGGAATCGCAGAAGAAATATCTTATTAATTACGCATCTCTACGTTGAAGTGTTAAAGCAAATGGGGCAACAAGATGGCATTAGGAGCAGTTAATAACCTTTTTTTTTAATATATCGTTGTGTTTAATCTTGTTTTCAGTCTGAATCATACCAAAAAAGTTAGTAATTTATTTTTAAAATTCACCTATAACACGTAATCACATAATCAGACAGTCGGTTTACATATATATTTTGCCAGTTGTTTTTGCTAACGTAACCTCTCTACATCAAACATATTTGAAATCAGACCTTTGCCGTAGTCAGTGGAGGTTTTCCTTTCTTTGACACTTTTAAAATAGCTCTTCGTGGCTGTTTCGAATTCAGAAGCGGGTCTCGCGGTTGCTTTGTTTGGCTTTGATTTCCCTCCGTCTGCGGCGAGAGGGACGCATAAATTGCTTTCTCTCACTCTCTTTTTGTTGAGAATAATTCGTGTCAAAAAAATAGATATAATGTTTGTGTATTCATTTTTCAAACTTTATACTGCAGTAGCAATATGTATATATTTGAAAAAAAAATGTAGATATTTAAATATACATACATATATATATATATATATATATATATATATATATATATATATATATATATATATATATATATATATATATATATATATATATATATACAGACAGACAGACTGAAAGGCGCATGTATATAATCGCAACACACAAGCACACACTAACAAAACATTAGGATTAGTAAAGAGACAGGTGTAGCTTTAACTTTGCTATTGCTACATTTATCATCGGGTCGGAGAGGAAGGGGCGGGTAAATAAAGGACAAAGCTATTCCACTTCAACTTTGTTTATGGAAAAGAACATCGAGTAGTGGCGCTTGGTCCTCCTGTTTAGTTTAGGCCTGATGAATCACGGGAGTAAAGGAGGGTATCTGTAAAATGATTCGTGTTCTCGTAAATCATTAGAAAGCTGGAGTGGGCAAAAGTAGATTTAGAACAATACTAACATGAAATTAAAACATACAGCGAAATCATGCTTCTGCGACTAATTACCCTGGGATGTGTCCTCTACACCAACATGTTTTGACATTTTGACTGATTAAAATAATTAAGCCCTTGAGAAAATATACCGGTTTATCGCAGAGTCGCCATTTCGCTTCCGATATCGCGTGTCCGTTGGCCCGAATGAGGTGTCTCTTACCCGTTTGTTGAATCTCAATACAGTATGCATGTACACACCTACACTCACGCACATACACACACACACATAAGCATACACGCACGTACATACATAAGTACGTACACAGCACACTCACATCTCGCCCCGGATACTACATTCCGATCCCGCTTGTTGCAAACGCATTCCATCCCTTCTACAAGAAAATTAGAACAATATCGCAGCATTCCTTGATCTCTAGTTGCACTTTCTCCAATGCCAAACTAATCATGATCTTACATTTGGAATTCCTCCATATAAGACACGTGTTTACTAAACTAATCTAGTTCTATTTCAGCTAATACAAAATGACGGATTTCACTAGGGTATCTCATCAACTTGATTCTCACAGACCGTCGGCTTCATTGTTTAGCTAAAAAAAATAGTAGAAAGTTATCAAAACTTGAAGGAAGAGCTGCCACCGGGCAAGAATATATCTGCCAGTTTATGTAAAACAATAATGTCGTTATTATCCGCATAATAAAATCCTTTCTACATGTATCATAAGTAAAATTCGAAGTTGCAAGCGTGACTTGCATTTTATGATTGAATACCGTGTTTTCACTGGTTTAACAACTTCTTGCCATTATCATTAGTAGTAGTAGTAGTAATTGCATAATCATTTTCATTATTAGTGTTGTTATCATCGTGGAGAGACACTGCATGAAAACTACTTGGGCCAAGTTCCAATGTGCATATCCTTAATGTTTAGCATAATTAATTTTAAGTAAACACTGAACTAAAAATATTTGAAAATACCAATAGGTAAAGCTAGGAAAAAATTAAGAAATGCGAAAACGGCTCTATAATTGTTATTTTAAACTGCCGTGAATAAATAAAAGTAACTTCAAAGTGAAATGATAGGCTAAAGGCTTAAGTTAACAGATGAATAAAAAAGGATTCCTAAATGATCCTCAGACAAAAGGCCTTTAAATAATAATAATAATAATAATAATAACAATAAAAATAATAATAGTAATGAAAATAATAATAATAATAATAATAATAATAATAATAATAATATAATAATAATAATAATGATAATGATAATGATAATGATAATGATAATGATAATGATAATGATAATAATAATAATAATAAAACACTGAAGGTGCATCTCGAAAGAAAAGAAAACATGGCAAAGGATGAAAATAAGCAAAAACACAAACGAATAAAAAACAAGCACAACCAAGTCCTGGGAGATAGAAAATAAAAGCAAAACCCCTTATATAAAACAGCAGGGCATCACTAAAAGTATACGTTTTCTTATAAGAATGGAGATCAAGTCCAGCTCTTAGTTGAAATAAAAATATCAGGCTCTCTTTCTTCTTTTATAGGGTTTTAGACTATATAGCAAATTAGGCTCTCAAGACTTAAGCTTTTCTTCGTGTTGCTGTAGCTCTGGTAACCGGTGTTCTCAGGCCAAAAAAGAGAGGTAATAATACACACACTGACTGTTATAGACTGACTGTATTTGGCGGTAAAGTTTTGTTCGTGGCAGAAGATGCCGGAAGTTATCGTTGCTATCATTATCCCATCCATAACTGTCAAGCTTATCATCAACACGATCGCTGCTGTTAGGTTATATCAGTGTTTTGTTATCATATAATATGATATTTATACTGATATAACACTAATATATTCATTATTTTCGTTCTCGTTATCGCTGTTTTTTTTATAATTAGCGTCAATTTTATTGTCACAGGTATATTATTATCATATTTTCCTTTCTTCATATCATGATCTTCACTGTCATTGTGTTTATATCGTCTCATTATCATCGCTATATGTATATCTTTATTTATTATTATCATCGTCATTCCTTTCCTCTGCACCATCATCATTATTTCATTACCACCATCGTCACCCTCTTCCTCTGCATTATCATCATTATAATTTTCATTTTATTATCATTGCTTTCGTTATTAGCCTTAGCATCACCATTATCTTTATCATTATCATCACCTTAGTATCATCATCGTTATCATCACTATTACTATCAATCATCACTATTGTTGTAATATCATCATCTTCAAGATCACCATCATCACCATTATCTCTACATAACTGCTATCATCGCCTCCGTCCCTATCACCATCATTAACACCATTTTGATGTCTCTCCCTTTGGCACGAAAATACTTTCCATCAAAACTCAAAAAGGGAATTCGTCTACAGGTTTAAAGGCTTCGCTGTGAATTTCGCCAGTCTTCTTATCTATTATTTTTTCTTATATTTTCACTTAGCATTTAAAAGACAAAGAGAAACTGAGGAAGAACTGCTTTGCTATAAAAATACCTATATTTTTTTGTTAATTTTCTTGCCTAAAAATTAATATGTTTAGCACATGTGTGGTATCCCTAGAAGAGTAATATGACTCGTCTTCTTGCTAAAGGAGGTCCAGGCACTCCTTGGGACCTCTAGCCAATGTCTTAGTCCTTGGGCAAGGCATAGTAACCACTCACCCCCCTTCCCCTATCAGAAAAGCATGAAGCCATGAACGCAGTTGGAGGAAGGAGCTTCAATTAGATAATACATTTATGGTTAATGCACGGAATACCAAGATTCTTGGGCCGATGTCCTCAATAGTCTGAATTCGATGAAAATCACCCTGGTCATCATTTACTTCATCGACACTACGAGTAGTGAGCAGCAGCACCAAAATTATATGTTAATGAGAATGAAAAAAATATAAATTTACGGTGTATTACCTAATAACTTCCCTTTTTGAAGATTTTCCTCACGTTTATATAATATGCAGTTTTCTACATCAAATTCATTATAGAAAGAATTCATTACTTTTTAGAAATGTAACGATGAAACGAATGCAATTGTTCATGTGAGTTTATGTAGTTTTATATATATTCGAATTTATCAGTATCAAGAAATCTAAATGAATATTCTCGTGTAAATATACGAGTGTTTACAGGTGTATAAATAATGATGAACCGAGCCAGCGGTCGGCGGAAGATGTGGATGCATGTGTACCGATGTGTGAATGAGTGGGGCGGTTAATAATAATAATATTATTATTATTATTGATATTAATGACAATAATAATAATAGTAACAATAATAATAATAATAATAATAAAATAATAATAATAAAATTATTATTATTACTATAATATTAATAATAATAATAATAATAGTAATAGTAATAGCATCATCATCCTTTCATTGAAATTATAAGAGGTCTTTAGTAAGGTGGGTTATGAAATATTATATTCATTATTAAGTTTTGTTTATTTTATCATTGACTGTCGAGTGGACGCGGGATTTTTGTGTCCAAAAAAAAAATAATTTTTAAAAATCGACCAAATAATAAGCACATCTTTCCGACAAAAAATAATCAAGAATTGAAAAGGAATAACACGCATTCTGCCTAATCTCCCCCAGCGCCCGTGATGGGTTTGAAGGTCAGGTAAACCCCGTTCCTTGGCCTGAGAATCACGGGGCTGATGGCGAGTTCCGGAGGTCCTTCGTGGCCCGCTGCAGGAGCCATGACCACCGCCTTCAGGAGAGAGGCCAACGCGGTCTTGATTACCATGTAACTGAAACGCTGGCCTGTTGAGAAAAGAGATAGATATATAAATGGATAGATAGGTATAGAGAGAGATAAAGTATAGACAGGTAAACAGAGATAGATAAATGAACAGATAGAGAGAGAGAGAGAGAGAGAGAGAGAGAGAGAGAGAGAGAGAGAGAGAGAGAGAGAGAGAGAGAGAGAGGAGAGAGAGAGAGAGAGAGAGATAGAGAGAGAGTTTATACCTACATATCTTATGCGCGCGAGTGTGTATGTGTGTGTACGTGCTATATCAACACTCATTTCAACCCCCACTCCCCGGCACTCCTTACCAACGCAGTTCCTAGGGCCGGCACCGAAGGGGAGGTAAGCGTACGGAGTGATCTCGTGCTTGTTCTCCGGCAAGAAGCGCTCTGGCCTAAATACCTCGGGGTCCTTCCAGTACTGTGGGTCCCGGTGCAGCGACCACACGGGGACCTCCACCACCGTCCCCTTCTTCACCGTCAGGCCTGTGTCACCCAACCTACTCGACGGGGAAAAAAACACACTTTGAGCTCGTAGTCTTTCAAAAGGTTACGTATTCTGAGTCTCCTTCTGCCACACGTATCTAAAACTTGATTTTCGTTAATTTTTTTAATATAAATTTTCGTGTATACGTGTATCTACATAGTTTGCTTTTCGGTTATTCTTTCTACATAAACTTTCGTGTATTCATTGATCTACATAACCATTGTTTTTTCACTACAGTATACTTACACGTAGTCCTTCACACACTGCCGGTTAAATGAGGTTTCGATGGGATAGAAGCGCAACGTTTCTGAAAAGATTGTCAACATTTTACAAGACAGAAGATCACTATAAAAATAAAAACTGCTACAGGTTCAACTTTTCTTTATATGTAGGATGGATGGAAATCTTTTGTTAGTGTCATTCTTCTTTCTGAATAATAATGATAATTATGATAACAATAATGATAAGTATTATTTTATCATTATTTTATTATTACTATTATTATTATTATTATTATTATTATTATTATTATTATTGTTGTTGTTGTTGTTGTTGTTGCTGTTGTTATCATCATCGTCATCATTATAGTTATCATTATCACAATCATCATTTCATATAATAATTATTACTATTGTTATTATTATTACTATTGTTATTACTACGTTGTTATTATTGTTATTATCATCATCATTATCACCATTTTTCTTAGCATCATTATTATTTTCATAATCACATTTCTTACAAAACAACAACAACAACGACCATAAATGATTACTACAAACAAACAAACAAACAACCACAGAGAGCAAATTCTCACCGGACACGCAAGCATCCAGGAACTTGGCTTCGGCTACGGCTTCGTAAGAGATTTCTCCTTCGTCGCCTTCGCCCTGGTGGAGGCGCTGGAGGCGTAGGACTTCCTCCCTCGCCTTCTCCTGCAGGTGAGGGTGTTTGGCGAGGAAGTAGCAGCAGAAGGCGAGAGTCGTGGCGTTGTTGTCGTAGCCAGAGAGGAGGAAAACCACGGCTTGAGACACGACTGTTATGTCGTCGAGAGCTTGAGTGAGAAAGGGAGACGGAGAAGCAGATAAGTAAAAATAATATCGGTAAAGAATATGGCTATGGTGATGGTAATGAACTCTGTAGTGACAATCGTGATAAGGGATATGGCTATAATGATACGGGATAGATAGATAGATAGAGAGAGAGAGAGAGAGAGAGATAGACAGAGAGATAGAG
>NC_051391.1:11387278-11392278 GCF_015228065.2 Penaeus monodon | reverse complement strand
AAAATATACGGGGTTTCACATAATTCACATCCCCTGTGGTAATCGTACAATGCGTCCTAACCAATAAACCAACCTAAACTTAACCCTGTGGAATTTATACACTACGATCTATATATTCCATAGCCAGGGGGCTCTGCCCCCTGGACCCCCTATTTCTTACCACTTCGTGCCAAGAGATATCTATTTCGTTAAAAAAAATAATTGCCACATACCGTCAGTGTGGGGGGTAAGACGAGCAGCGGCGAGGAGGAACTGATGGAATCTTATTTTCTTCAGGGCGGGCCAATAAAATAGTATTCATTATCAAGGCGGCAGTTTTCACGGCACTTGGGACAATTAAATTTTTGGGTGATTAAGTTGTGCGACCGGCACAGATCGAGCAAGAGGTCGGCCTGGCCGCCGTATTGCTGCCAAAATTGCCCGTACCTACCATAAATAACATTTATCAGTAAAATGGTAATGATATGAGCTAATAAAATATACACAATACAATTACAAATTACTTAAATATAAAAGAACATACCCCATGTCACACTGACGACAAAAGTTCGAGCTTGCTGCTGCCATGTCACCGGCTTAAGTGAGAGCGAGTGAGCAAGCGACCGCGAGTGTATTGTTCCGATATATGAGGCAATTACGGTAAACAAGCAGTAGTATTGTTAAATAATTAAGAATATGATAATAGAAATGAAAGGAAAAACTACATAAAACCGCAACTACATTTGAGAGAGCAACCAAAGATATGTAGTAGCATAAAAAAACTAAAGGAAATGTTGTTAGAAATAAGAGAAAATAATGATGGAAATAAAAAACAAATCGGAAATGATTTCCATGGTTGTCAACAGAAAACGCGAGACCTATGGTCAAAGGAAAACGCGATCCTTATAGAAAATGGATATATAGAAAATGAAAGAAATGGAGCAATAGAAAACGAGAAATTATGGACTGCCATTTTGAGGGTGTTGTGGACTTAGTCTCTGAGCGGTGACATGCAGAACCTATTTCCCTCATTTTCCGGGAAACATGAGGCCACTGCAGATTTATTTATATTGTTTCCTAGTCTATTTTTTATGCTCTACAAAATGGCAGTGTCCATTTTTCTCTGTCTCAGTGCGTCACTCTCGGTAACTTTTACCGGTGATTTTAATATTTTACGAATTTGGTGTTACCTATGGATTAAATTTTTTGGTAGAAAAAAAAATCCTATAGAGATGTTGTTCACGAGTATGTATGTTTTTTTCATTTATATCTTCGTATGTTCACATTTCATTTGGTCGGTCATTTATTTTGTCCTCATTGTTTTGAGAATCAGCCAAGTGAGATTTGTATGTATGTATGTGTGTTGTTTCTCTGTATGTTTGTGTTGTTACAATGGTGATATGTGTGTATGTATATTTCTTATATATATACTTGTATATGTATATGTATATACTTGTGTATGTATATGTATGGATGGATGTGTGTGTATGTATGTATATGTCTATGTATGTATTTTGTAAATATGTATGTATGTATGTATGTATGTATGTATGTATGTATGTATGTATGTGAGTGTGTATGTATGAAGTTATACATGTACATATGTATATAGTAATTATGAATATGTGTATGTATATTCGTATGTACCAGTATGCTTATGTAAATTCTTGCAGGTATGCGTGCATGCATGCTCGGGCACGTTTACATAAACGTATATGAACACGTGTTTTTCTGTAAATTTATATACATATGTGTTTATATGTATGGATGCCTGTCTTCAGCATATGTAATTGCAGTATACTAACACATATATAAAAAATCTTGCTAGTGAATAAGTTGTGTGTAGCATTCACTCATATTCCATTATGATGTCATAAGTAATATAAATAATTTGGTATCATACATATTCCTAGGAAGGATTAGGGTGTTCTACTTTCAGATTTGTACTCATTGAAGATTTCATTATGCAAGGACTCATGAATTCATTATCTCATAATTGCTGTCTAAAAAGTGAACTGTATTTTGAACTGTGTGGAGTAATCTCAAGCACGATGTCTTCATGAGATATTCCTTGTGTACTTGATCTATTTTTCGGTGAAATAAATCCTCCTATATATAAATAATAAGCCAAATAATAAATAACGCACACACTGCAATTGTTGTATTGTTGCATGGTGATATGGTTGTATGTATATTTTTTGCATATATGGATTCATGATCATATAACTGCTGTATAAAAAGTGAACAGTATTTCTTTGTTTGTTATTAAAGGGTATTATAAATAGTTTAGTTCTTCACATACATACACACTATAGAACCATGTTTGGTATGTTGGAAATCGGTCAGCAAAACCTTTGAAACACATCAGCCTGCATTTCCACTAATGTTCACCGCTAAACAGGCTGAACAGTCACCAAGTGCTTAAACTTTAACATTTCACCAGTTTAATGTGTACTTTTTTGGTGTTGTTCATTTGGAGTATGAAATAATACTTCACCCCTTCTGTTTCTTCCTACTGCTTTGTACAACTCCAGATGTAAAATCTTGGGGTATACAATATAAGGAGTTGCAATAATTGCACGGAAATTTACTTTAGCAATGTCATTTCACATCTATTTTGCGCATATGTTTTTTGTTTTGCATAGGTAATAATAATAAAAAAGAAGTATGTTGCACTTTGTCATTAGATTATATGAAAGAATATAATATTCATCGGAAATTTTATAGATTTTTTTCCACACAAAAGATATTCCTTTTCGTTTTCCTTCTTGGAATGTTTTCTTTCTTTCTTTTTTTTCTTTCTTTCTTTCTTTCTTTCTTTCTTTCTTTCTTCCTTTCTTTAAATTTTGTTTCTCTTCATTTACGAGGAATTGCTATTAATCACAGATCCATTAATCTTGATGGGGAACTTGGCTCCGCTTCCCTTCAGCTTATACAGGTCCTTATCTTCTTGGGTGCCTTCTTCAGCGTCGCTTCCTTTTCCTCTCGCGGCGAAGGAGGTGGATCTGGCGGAGGCGTCTTCGTCTCGAACTCCTGTCGAAGTCTTATGAGGGGAACAGGTTTTCTTCTCTGGAATCTCTTCTGTTCCCTGGACCCTAACGGGAATTACGGTGGTGTGCTGCTGAGAATCTCCTTTCTGTTAGAAAAGAGTGGTATGTTAGCAACTTTGCTTGAAGTCATTGTAAGTTGGCATACAAGTTTTTTTGCACTGAACATTCTCCACGCCCAATTAAGTGAATTAAAGTGAGAAAATTGTTAACCATAATGTACCTGGTTTGAGGATGAAGTTTCCTTGGATCCACGAGTCGAACTGGACGGAGCGGAGATTGCGCTGGGTACGGAAGTGGCATTCTGCAGTTTATTTTCCTTTGCGACAGCGCCTGTTAAAGCTTCATTCGACTTGAGATTTCCACTATGCAGGACGGCGTCGGCCGGATCAGTTTTCTTTCCTTCAATGCTTATGGGCACGGAAACTTCCTTCACCTGGAGCTTCGGCTGCTGTTAATGGAGAATCCCATCAGTTATTACCTTTCAGACATAGTCTTTCGACTTTTGGTGATGATACACAGTGATTAAGTAAATGTCTTACCTTCTTAGGAGCCGAGATGGTGAGCACACCGTCAGAAGACACGACTGAGTTGACGGCATCCAGTTGGAGGTCTCCAGGAACGACGAAGCGCCGAAGAAACCGCTGAGAACACCTCGAGCCGTCTCCCTGCTTCTCCTTGCGGCCTTCGACCACCAACTCTCTGTCGTTCACTGCCTTCACGCTGATCTCTCCGCCGTCACTAAAGTCTTTCACGTCAAGAACGAACTGGAAAAGAAGGGGAAACATGAATTTTACAGGAAAAATATTAGCTCCTAAATTGAATCATACATGATTTTAATTTGTCTGTGGCAGTATTCGAGTGCCACTTGGTACTCCTAGTACCTTGTGTTGACGTTCATCCTCTGAGGAAGTGACAGCCTGGTTTTCTTCTTTCAAGTCACGACTTCGAAGACTTCTGTAGCGCGTTAGATCGTCGCCAATAGAGGACTGTTCTCCCCACTTGTTCAGCACTTCCTTCACCGCCCTCTGGAAATCCTTCCAGCTTTCCTGGAAGAAGGAATCGTCGAAGAAGAGTCCTCTGCGCACAATCGGGAGGACGTTGTGTCCAGCGAAGGAATCTATTGCCGAGGACCTTTTCTCCGATTCACAGGAATCGCTCTCTTTCTTGACACACGTTTCACTGACTGCCTTGTTGCTCTCCTTCTTGGAGACGGCGCCCTGACTGCAGTGTTGGCATTTGATTTCCTGTTTATTTGTGTTTTGTGGAAGTGTTGTTTTGGAAGCCTTTGTCTGTGAATTCGTCTCTTCGATCTTGATGGGGATGATGGTAGTCCTTTGATTGTCTTCATTTCCCTGTTCAAAAACGACGCAAAGTTAAGAGCATGAAGTTCCTTCGTGAAATTTACTATTTAAAGTTTTATATGCGATAAAAATGGAAGCAAAAGAAGATAAAACACGAACCAGTTTGGGCACTGTGATGGTGAGGACGCCGTCGGAGGACATGGCGGAGGTGATGGCCGCCATGTCGGTAAGGCGTGGCAGGGAGAAGCGGCGTCTGAAGGAGTGCAATGCTACGCAGGAACTTCCTTCTTCCTTCTTTTCCACGCGGCCTTCCACCACCAGCTCCTTCTCGTCAACCACCTTCACCGTCACATCTCCTCCCAGGAACTCATGCACGTCCAGCACCACCTGCAGAAATGTTGCCTTTATCATTCCGCTTGCACATCAAACATAAGTATCGAAATTCAGTTGATAAATCAGTTGATACGAATGAATCAATTGATAATCAGTAAAGTAATATGTAATCGTGTCATGGCAGCGCGACAAACCTTGTGACTAGTGTCATCCGACGTGACAGTGACAGCCTGGTTCTCTTCCTTCAGGTCGATGGATCGAAGCCTTCTGTAGCGGCCAATGACATCACTGTGGCGGATGTTCGCGTCCTCCGTGTGGTTAGTCAGCCTGAGGTCAG
>NC_051391.1:11374778-11379778 GCF_015228065.2 Penaeus monodon | reverse complement strand
TTCCGTACCCAGCGCAATCTCCGCTCCGTCCAAGGTACCCTCGACAGCCAGTTCGACTCGTGGATCCAAGGAAACTTCATCCTCAAACCAGGTACACTATGCTTAACAATTTTTTCACTTTAATTCACTAAACTGAGTCTGGAGAATGTTCAGTGAAAAAAAACTCGTATGCCAACTAGCAATGACTTCAAGCAAAGTTGCTAACATACCACTCTTTTCTAACAGAAAGGAGATTCTCAGCTGCACACCACCGTTATTCCCGTTAGGGTCCAGGGAACAGAAGAGATTCCAGAGAAGAAAACCTGTTCCCCTCATAAGACTTCGACAGGAGTTCAAGACGAAGACGCCTCCGCCAGATCCACCTCCTTCGCCGCGAGAGGAAAGGGAAGCGACGCTGAAGAAGGCACCCAGGAAGATAAGGACCTGTATAAGCTGAAGGGAAGCGGAGCCAAGTTCCCCATCAAGATTAACGGATCTGTGATTAATAACAACTCGATCTAATATAAACTGACCATTCCAGAGGTAATAAATATTGGAGGAAAAGAGAAAGAAAACATTTTTACACAGAATTTATTTAAATAAAATATATTTTGTAATCAAATACTTGCGTATATATTGGAATAAAATCTTACTTTCCGCTTTCTTATTCGATTTTTTTTTAAGTTGTAAGTGCTACACTTCCATTTAAACCGAGTTGGCAACACCTTTTTCCTGTGGCATCTGAAATAAGTTTAGTATTTACTTTTTTTATTATTTTGATTTCAATCACTGGACTCTATACAATATAAAGGTTATAAAAAGTAATCTAAACATTCTTCAAATTGAAGAAAATAAATTAAAAAAAAAAGTAAATATTGAATTTTAATATGCAAATGGAAAAAGTGGCTGAATTGAGTATGCCAGATATATAGGAAGCGACTTAAAAGTTCCAAGGATTATCAAGCATGAAATGCCGGAAAACGCGTTAATATTTTCAATAATTTTAACGTTATACCTTGCACTCTATTCCTGATACCGTGCAATTATTGCATAATACTATTATTCATGTATGTCCATGTTAAAAATAAAACTACTATATTAATAATGACATTAGCTGGAAAGCCATAAATTCGACTACTTTTTTTTTTTTTTTTTTTTTTTAATATGAAAAGGGAAGATATCCTTTTTTTATTTGCCTACTTCTGGTTTTCATTTCTACCTTTGTGTTCACTTTATCACCTTTACAGACACTTAACAAAATAAATAACTCAGCATAATTCAACCGTTAGATTATATACTTCCCCGATTCATTATCTGTAATTTCGGTTACTCCTCTTACGAACAACTCGATGAATTGACGAAATTCCGCCTCGAACGACCTTTGCTGACTGACTACCTGACCACCGCCTCGTCCGCCTCCCGGGAACGTGACCGACAAGCAGATTTCTGAGAGAGGATATCAGATGGCGCTTTTTTGTTATCATTTTTTTTTTTTTTTTGTATATATCGGCATTACTTATAGGGTGGTGTGCTGCTGAGAACTGGTCTATTCGTTATTTCCTTACATCCATCAATCCGCACACATTTGTGTATATATGTACAGAGGCACACACATAGATAGATAGATACTGATATGAATAAATAGACTAGTATCTATGCTTACGTCTATATCTACAGTATATCTATTTCTATCTATCTACCTATCCATCTAATAATGTGTTTATTTATACATATATATATATATATATATATATATATATATATATATATATATATATATATATATATATTTATATTTATATATATCATATATATATATATATATATATATATATATATATATATATATATATATATATATATATATTTACACAATGAACTATTTCGGGTAATATATTTTTGAGACTGACACATAAATGACGCTTTATTGGATAACAATTTTAAAATGTCATAGATCATTTTGCCTTACCGTAGAAGTTAAAAGTATGCCGAGCAAAATTGATTTATTATTTGTATTTTATCAGTGGATTGTGTCGCACACTTATTTTCTTTACTTTTATAACTACTGTGGCTTGCAATTACCATGTACAGTGTGCTGACATGTTACGTATACGGCGATGCTATGCCAAGTGATACAACTTTCCGTGCACGGGCCTTACCTGTCACGAGGCACTGCGCGCACATATGTCCATAATGCTCACACTTTATCTGATGTCATTCAGAAAGAAAGGAGTCAGCACTTCTCCGAAAGGGAATGCACCGGGTGAATCATGCATTCACTACAACAAATACCTTTCGCATAATCTACTGCTCCTATATTAAATGGAATAAGCCATGTACTCTTACTAGCCCCTACGATGAAGGAAAATAGTGTATGTGTGGGTGGTTTTTAAAATTATGTATTTGTACCAGTTTTTAGTATGGAAGATCAAGGCAACAATACAAGCTATTAATAAGCGGTTACTAAAGCTGTGCTCATCATCTATTGTGTGAAAAGGTATTTATTTATTTTAGTTTAAGCCCTGGACTCTTACTCTTCTTTGTTGAAGTTACTTTAGCAAGTTTTTGTTTTTTTTCTACGAAATCTATTTGGACTAATTCACTGAAGAGTTGGTGTAGATTCAATTGTGGAGATTTTTTTTCTCAAGGATTAATTTCAGTTGTTATATTCAAACGTATTATTTCTGAACTGTGCACTTACTTTTACATATGGTATGTAGATCAAGCATTATTTGTGAGAATCTAAGGTCGATTGTATACATCTTTATTTGTTAATCTAAGTGATAAAGGATATGATGTTTTAATTTTAATAAATCATATTTCATGTGATTTTGAGAGGGGTTAGGGCATGTTATAACACTCCAGATTTATTTATTATCTGCAATGTAAGTAAAACACAACTTGAACATAAATCATATAAGGTAATGACATTAATATGGGTTTAAAGGTTGCTGGGGGGAAACAGTTTCGTTTTTCTAAATACTATGACGACGAGCTGTGTACAATACTCCAATCTTTGACATCATGACCCACTAGTCTAAGACAAAGGTTTGGGATTACATTTTATTCTCAACCAATGCCAAGATCCCAGGGAATCCCATTACCTTGATTACGAAGCAGAAAAAAAAAACACAGTAATAACAATTCTCAGGTAAATACAGTTATGCTTGGAGTACTCCCCTGTTTATATTTTTGGATTTCTGGGGAAGCTCATTACAACCAGGAAATCTGAAATTACGTAATTTATCCCTCATTGCCAACTTGTCTCTGTCTCTACAACAAATAATTTTTAAAAATTGTCACTTGTTATTCAAAATTGTCATAGAGGTTGGTATATGCTATGTGCACCTTAACCCTTTATAAAGCATCGAGGTAACAAAAACGAATAGTACACAAAAAGCTTTATTCGAGGAATGTTAATGGCAAACATTTGATTTGTATATATATCCTTTTATACGAGATCCTTTATTGGCTTTTAATCAACCTCGGCATCTGTGGGCAAAAAAATGTATTAAGTACTCCTGACTGAAAGTACATTCTTTTTTGTTAATTTATAATCACTGTAATAATATACACAAAACTAAGATATAAAATAGCAAATCTTACCTGGAAATGTCATGCCGTTGATATTGTGAGAGCTTCATAAAGGCTTAGTTATTTCCATACGTAACAAACGTAGAAGTCATATCACAGTGCCGATTATATTCCAGAATACCATAAAAATATAATAACATATCCGTATACATATAACAACTGGTGTGGGGGCGAGGACTTTAGAACTGATTCATGAAGGAATGTAGCGCAGATTTTCTACTGTGTACGTCAAAATCCTCAAAATCCTCTGAAGGCTCTTGGACATATTTCTCCTTCCTGCTGCGATCCGAGTCGCTCGCTCGCTCCTGAGACCTCCTCGCGCTAGGGGATCGCCTCGGCCTCACGCTCAGGCATCGAGGACTCCTTCTCTTCGGGGAGGTGATGGTGAGGACGCCGTCGGCGGACAAGGCGACTGTGATAGCGTCCCGGTCGGCGAGGTCAGGCAGCTGGAAGCGGCGGATGAAGCTCAGGCGAGACACTCTGGTTGCCTCCTGCTTCTCCGCTTGGCCCTCCACCACCAGCTCCTTGCCGTCCACGAGCTGCACCGTTATATCTCCGCCGGTGAAATCATACACGTCTATCACAACCTGTATGAGGAATGAATGATCATGAAGCTACTAACAAGCATTCCTAACTTATATCTTTTAAACAACATTACCTGGAGTGCAAGCTTGATTATGAGCATGAATGAAGTCCTTCAGATAGGCCTACCTTGTGTGTATACTCATCATCGGTGACGCAGAAGGCCTGATTCTCCAACTTGAGATTCCGATCGCGTAGATTCCTGTAGTTCTCCATGGCCTTATCCTTTCCTGTCCATTCACGCGACATTTCCAGCACGTCTCGAACCGCCTGGCTGAAATTCGGCCGGACGTCCTCGAAGTAGTGGTCCTGTGTAAACAAACCCTTCCTGGTGATTGGCAGGTACTTACTGCCCGTAGGATAGACGGGCTTCTCGTACATGTACTCATCCTCATCGGCAAATGTCGTCCGTTTCTTCTCCGCCTTGCGCCGATAGCTGTCGTCTGATTCTTGGTCGCTGTCCTCTTGAGCTGTGCGGCGCAGGAGGTCGCGCTGCTGCTGCTCAAGGGCTGCGCTGCGACTCGCTGCGTTTCCTCCGTCGCCCTTGTGGCTTTGCGCTGTCACCGTCTCGCTCGCCGTTTCCACCTGCACGGGGATGACGTATGCCTCTTCTTTATTGTTCTGTAAAAGAGACAGAAAGAAACGTGTTGCTTTAACATGTGTTGCCTGTCATAAAAAAAAAATAAATAAATAAATAAATATATACATATATATATATATATATATATATATATATATATATATATATATATATATATACACATATATATATATTGTGTGTGTATGTGTTTGTGTTTGTGTGTGTGTTGTGTGTGTGTGTGTGTGTGTGTGTGTGTGTGCATATA
>NC_051391.1:11347278-11362278 GCF_015228065.2 Penaeus monodon | reverse complement strand
AAAATGACTACCTTATTCTAAGAAAACATCTTGTGGATCTTGTAAAGACATTTTATAAAACACAAAATATGTATGTCATGGATAGAATCTGTTGCACTAAACAGTGTATATTACTGTGAAGCATGGCCATATGTTCAGTAGGATTTGTTATGTTCTATATATTTGTACTAAAACACTGACTTGTATTGAGAAATTCAGTAATCCTTTGCTCCCTCCTATCCCCTGTGCCCTTCATTTTATTCTGATTTGTGGTTGAGTAAAGGCTATACTGGCTACTGCTCAACTTGTGTGGACTTGGATTGTGACTGTACTTCAGTACTAAAGAAATTATCGTGTGATTGCATGAGAATTACAAATTTATGTTTTTTTTTTATGTCACTAAGTTGTTTGATAGATGATATTTACTGAATGTATATTAATTTTTTATTTTCTTTTTAGGTTGGTGATGAGATTCCCAGTGTGGATCTCTTTGAAGAGACCCCAGCAAATAGTGTCAACTCACGTGACCTGTGTGCTGGCAAGAAGGTTCTGATCTTTGCTGTGCCAGGTGCCTTCACCCCAGGATGCTCAAAGGTGAGTATTGTTTGGTTCCTAGGTTGCATTATCTCTCTGATCCAATGGGGTCACAATCCCAGTTAGTCTTTTTCAGGGAGTCAGAAAAGTTTCTGTGGGTTTTGCAATTTCCTGTCATTTGTAGGGGCTCTTAATCATTTAAAAACTTTTCTCTTGTAATTTTCAGTAAATCTACATCTTTGTATTGTTTTGTTTTATCTTTATGGAAAGTTCATCATTACAGAATTAATGATTGGAGTCATGATAATTCTCTGGAGATCATAGATCATAGAAAGAAAAAGCTTAAGAACCACTGCTGTAGTCTAGCATTTACAACCTACTGAGGAACCACTTCCCAGCTTCCACTATCGTGTTTCTAATAATATACTTGCAAACATTAGTTCTGGAGAACTGCCTATGCATTTTAAGACAAGTAGTAAGTCTAGTTACTGAAATTTGGGTCTGTTGAAAGAAATTCGAGCTTTCTTTCCTAATTGGGTGTACCTGGGAAATATGTTTATAGTTTAGATAAAATTAAGTAACATGTATTGTTATTATGGTATTATTTATAATTGTAATTAGTGTTATTAGCATTATAATTGATATCATGGATATTATTTTTGGTAGTAGAAGTAGATTTTTTTTTTTTTTTATTCTTGATAAACAAAAATTCTCTATGTAAATTCATAATTCTTTCATATATTAAAGTTACTGAACTATCCTAACTCCTGTAGATGGAAACCCTGACTTCTCTAATTCTTTCAGACTCATTTACCAGGATATGTCAGCAGTGCTGATGCCATCAAAGCCAAGGGTATCAGTGAAATTGTGTGTGTGTCCGTCAATGACCCCTTTGTTATGAGTGCCTGGGGCCAGAACCAGGAAACAGGAGAGAAGGTAGGGATCTATAGTACTTTTCTTATCTTGGTTTTGTCATTTATGCGAGGTGTAAAAATGGCTATTTCACCTTGTAAAACAATGGTAATCTTGTTTTTAAAGCCACAGTTCTTAGGAACAGATTGACTGTTAACCCAATAACTGCAAATTTTCCTCCCTTTGCACTAACCTTCATAGTAGTGTTTATCTATGCGCGGTGGATTGGCCCACATTATTATTTTCAGAGGGCAGCCAACTCTACACTGCACCACCAAGTGCTTCCCTTGGCAATGCAGCTCTTTTCACATATGGCTTTTGGGTTCCAGTTATATTACATATATGTGCTCTTTTGCTAAGTTTTGGTACTCATGCTAAACATTAGACTGCCTTTATGACTGTGGTAACACATTGTTTTGCTTGCAATGAAGCATACATAGCCATGAATTGTAATGACCAGTTTGTCCATAATGTGGATGCCACTTCATCTATAGACAATTGGTTGAAATGGAGAAAAATAATGTTATTGGTCATTTTGAGATAATTGCACGTATGAGAACCTATCATCAAAAACCTCCCCTAAGTTTGCCAAGCCTCTCCAGTGGTACCAGAATATTTGTTTATTCAATGAATAGATTTGGCTATGCAATGAAGTACTGTACTTATGAATTATTTAGTTTTTATATTGAGTTCATGTATTTTTACACCTGTATTTGGAAATGTATTTCCAAAATTCACTGATTTCTTGTATTTTTAAAACTGGCTAAACTTTGTGTGTTTTGTATGTATGTATGCCCTCACCTTTTATGCAGATTGGGGATTGCCTAGTCTAGTCAGTTCTGTTTTAGGTGGATTTGCATATATACAAAGAGAAGGACAAACAAACAAAGCATACACGCCAGAAATTATTGTCTGAGAAAACTTGGGGCTATATTTATTTATAGATGATTTTTCAATTTTAATCTGTAATTATTGGATAATTTTCTATTATAATCTATCAGCAAAGGTAGATGGTCCCCTTAACCCTGAGTACAGGCTTACAAGGTTTATTGGGTCAGGGAGATTTCTTCTTCCTTAGATATTGAGTAATAAAAGCCAAAATTATTTGGACTTTAAAATTTTTAAATAAATTTTTGGAAATATAAGCATTTTCAGTTAGAAGCATTTGTTTTCTATATTGCACATAAGTTTTTGTGACCACCTGAACAGACTAACGTATTCTATGTACTTGCACTTAATAGGATGGATATTGTATGTAGTTATGTGCTGACATTTCCTAGGTTAATAGTACCTTCTGGTTTGTATAATAATTATGTGTTATTGATACTAAACTTAATTTTCCAGCTTATGGTGTTTATTTTTTTCTTTGGAATACATATATATCATTGTAAGAATGTTTTACAGAATGAAGTGATGGAATATAAAATCTTTACACGATACATATTGGACTCAATAAAAATGTATGGATAGGGTAAATAGATGTTGCAAATTTTAGATGATTACATTGTGGCTGTTAAACTATTTGGCATGCCAGACAAGCATTGCATGATTCTATCAGGCATGTCTGTGGCTGTTATCTACATGGCTGTATTGATGAGTAGCTAGACATGTCTGGTAGTAACCAGTATTGCCAGTAGGTGTTTGAGTGTGGTATGACCATTGTCTGGTGGTTGTGCTCAACTACAGGTATAAGAAATCCACTGGTTGACCCATTCCCAATCACGTGGCTGCAGTTGTAGGAAGCAATTCTTTTAAAGAATATTGATCATTATTTGAAAAATGTGATCTCATATGATAATTAGCTTATTCTTTCTTTCTTCATTTCTTTCTTTCTTTCAGCTGTAGGTAGCAGAGTTGTTGAAACATTTGATAATCATTTGAAAAATAATGGGTCATTATGTCTTCTTTTTCTTCTTCTTCTTTGTGTGTGTAGTTTACTTGTGACAAAAAAAAAGAAAGAAAGAAAAAAATAATTGTAATAATAATAATAATAATAATAATAATCTACAAAGAGCCTTTCTCAGCCTTCCATACTGTAGTAATACTGAATAAGTTCTTGTATTAGTATTTTAGAATATTGTGATATAAATGCCATTAGTATTGTAGTAGTGGTGTTATTATTTTTTTCATTTTCCTTTCCTTCTTGCTATTCTCTAATTGTTTTTATAATATTTTTAACAGTTGATTTATTGTAATTACAATTTCCCACCCCAGGTTCGAATGCTGGCCGACACCAATGGAGATTTCACCAAAGCCCTTGGCCTGGAGCAAGATCTGGCTGTGTTGGGAGGCCTTCGATCAAAACGCTACTCCTGTTTTTTTTTTAAAGAAAAAATATCCATGGTGGTTTTAATTGGATTTTCCCCTTTAAAAATGGAAAAAGATTTAAGCCTTTTTCTTGGGAAAAATTTGTGCTTGAAAAAATTTTTTGGGGGGGTTTTAAAATAGGGGTTTTTTAAAAATACAAATAATTTTTGGGGGTTTGAATTTTTAAAAATGGTTTTAAACAAAGGGGGAAAAAAGGGAAGATATTTTTGTTTTAAAAGGGGGAAATTTATTAAATTTTTCTGGAAAAAGGGGTTTGGGGGGTTTTAAGGAAAAAAAAAATTTTTTTATTCCGTGTAAAAGGAAATTTTTTAAATTTTTTTTTCTTTTTAAAAAAAATTTAATTCATTTTTTGATTTTTTCATTCTTTTTTAAATTTTTTTTTCCTTTGAAAAAAGGCTTTTTTTTTTCTTTTTATTTTTAAAAAAAAAAGAAAAAGAAAAAAAAAAAATTTATTAAAATTTCATTTTTTTTTTTAAATTTTTTAAAAAAAAAACCCAATTTTTTTTAAAATTTTTTTACCTTTTTTAAAAAAATTTTTTTTTTTATAAAAAATTTAAAATTAAAAAAATGTTTTTTAAATTTGGTGCAAAGGGGGGTTATAAAAAGGGGGGGGGTTAATTAAAAAATTTAAAACGATAAAATTTTTTTTTTTTAAAAAACTTTTAAAGGGGCTTAAAAATAAAAATTTTTCCAATTTTTGTTTCCCAAATGGGGTTTTAAACCCCTTTTCCCTTTTTAGTTTTTTTAAAAATTTTTTTTTTTTTTTATTTTTTTTTTTTTTAAAATTTTTTTTTTAAAAAAAAAAATTTTTAAAAAATTTTTTTTTTAATTATAAAAAATTTGTAATTTTAAAAAAAATTTTTAAATTTTAAAAATTAAAATTTTAAAAAAATTTTTAATAATTTAATAAAAATTTTAAAAAAAAAAAATTAATTATTAAAAACATAAAATTATAAAAAAAACACATTTTTAATTTATAAAAAATTTTTTTTTTTTAAAAAAAAATTTTTTTAAAAAATTAAAAAATTAATATTTAAAAAAAATATTATAAATTAAAAAAAAATTATTTTTAAAATTTTTTAAAATTAAAAATTTTTCATTAAATTAAAAAAAAATAATTTAAATAAATTTTAAAAATTAAAAAAAAAAAAATTTAAAAATTAAAAATTTTTTAAAAAAAAATTTAATAAAAAAAAAAAAAATTTTTTTTAAAAAATAAAAAAAAAAAAAAAAAAAAAAAAAAAATAAAAAAAAAAAAAAAAAAAAAAAAAAAAAAATTTTAATATATTTTAAAAATAAAATAAAAAAAAAAAAAAAACCCAAAAAAATTTTAAAAAAAAAAAAAAAAAAAAAAAAATTAAAAAAAAAAAAAAAAAAAAAAAAAAAAAAAAAAATTTTTATAAAAAAAAAAAAAAATAAAAAAAAAAATTTAAAAAAAAGATAAAAATTTAAAAAAAAAAAATAAAAAATTTTTAAAAATTAAAAAAATTTTTTTTTTTGGAAAAAAAAAAATAAAAAAAAAAAGGGGGGGTTTTAAGGGGGGGGAAAGCAGAAAAAGGGAGTTTTGGGGAGGGGGAGGGAGAGGGAGGGTTTTTTTTAGGAAGGGGGGTTTTTTTTTTAGGAAATTTTTTTTAAGGGGGAAGAGGGGAGGGTGGTTGGAAGTGGGGAGGAACGGGTGAAGGAAGGGAAAAAAGGGGGGTTTTGGAATAGAGGGGGAAGGGGGGGGGGAAAAGGCAAGGGGAATAAAAGGTTTTTAAAAAATAAAATTTAAAAAAAATAAAAAAAATTTAAAAATAATATATAAAATAAATATAAATAAAATAAAAATTATAATAAAAAAAATAAAAATAATATTAAAAAAAAAAATTTTTTAATATATAAATATATAAAAATTTTAAAAATTTATTAAAAAGTTTTAAATATAAATTAATTTATTTTTTTTTAAAAATTAAAAAATTTTAATATATAATATTTTATAATTTTTTAAAATTATATTAAATAATATAAATATAAATATAAATATATATAATAAAGAAAATTAATAATTATATATATAAGATAATAATATAAAATAATTATAATAAATATTAAATAATATTTTAATTATATTTTTTTTAAAAATAATAATATATAAAATAAAATTTTAAAAGATAAAAAAATATAAATAATAAAAAAAAAAAATAAAAATTATATATATAAAAAATAAAATTATAAATAATAATAATATTTTTATAAAAAAAATTTAATATATATTTTTATATATATATATATAAAATAATTTTTATATAATATTATAAATATATATAATATAGAAATTTTAATAATATATTTTAATATAAAAATTTTAAATAATAAAAAAATAAAAATTTTTAATAAAAAAAAAAAAATTTAAAATTTATAATATATAAAAAAATATAAAATATTAATAATATATAATAAAATAAATATAAAAATATATAAATATATTTTAAATATAATAATAAAATATAATATTATAAAATATAATAATATAATAATATTTTCTAAAAAAATATATAAAATTAAAATTATATTATATTTTATAAAAATAAACTTATATATATATAAAAAAAAAATATAAAATATAAAAATATATATAAATTATCAGTATATTTTAAATATATATAAAATTTTAAAATTATTATATAATATATAAAAAATATATAATATTATATATAATATATATATATAAAATAATTATAATTAAAAAAATAGATAAATATATATATATAAAATATATATAAAATAAATATATTTAAAATAATATATAAAAAAATTATATATATAAAATATAATATATATATATTTAATAAATAAAAAATTAAAATAAATATAAAAATAATAAAAATATATGAATTATTTTATAAAATAGTATATAATATTATATATATATATGTTTTAATATAATAGTAATATTATATTAATATTTTATATATAAAATTATAAAATATATATAAAAAAATAAAATATAAAATTTAATAATATATATTATATTTATATATATATAATATATTATATAAAAAAATAAAAAGATATATATAATATATAATAAAATATATAATATATAAAATTTTTTATATAAAAATAAAAAAATATATAATTATAAAATATATAAAATATATATATATATATATAAAATCAAATAATATATAATATAAAATATATATAAAATAATATAATATAAAATATATATATAATATTATATATATATATATATAATTTTATTTATATTTTTATTTTATATATTATAAAATATAATTTATATAATATTAATAAAAATTATAATATATATATATATATATAAAATAAAAATATAATATTATTTTATATATATAATTAACCCCCATTTGATAAGCAGTTTTACTAACATGAAATATAATATGCTTTTTGTTGAAAAAAATAGTAATACTGACATTTAGGTAACACTGAGTCCACTAGCAGTGTGACAGTAATTTGGTTGCATATAACTTTTGGAACCAAATGATATGTTAAATCAATAGAAAACAAAGCAATGTATAACCCTTTTAAATTTTAAGTTGTCGGGAAAAAAATCATCAGCTGCTGCTCACATTTACAGTAAGTGAAACAAATAATTAAATGCAAAAAATAATAATAATAATAAAAAATAATTTACTTGAATGCAATGCATTTTATTATTTGATCTTTATAAATGTAGTTTGCTGATGAGGTTCTCCAGCTGTTTTGGGATAGTAACTTCTCACATGCCAAGTGATGATCTATAACTTCATATTTAATCCAAAAGATGGCTGATGCCTTTTTCAAAAGGGTTTTTTATTTTAAAATTCATGGCCAACTTTAGTCATTTAAAAAAAAGTTCACACCCCACACCCACACACAAAAAAACACACACACACACCACACACACACACATACAACACACACACCACACCCCCACACACACCCACACAAAACACACCACACACCCCAAACACAACAATGGGTCAGTTGGGAATTTTTTTTTTGTTTTGTTTTGTTCTCAATGACTCCACACAGAAGCAACCTCCAGAAGCACTTCCTGTAGAAGTCACAAGGGGTCTTTGTTCCTTAAAATGTTTCTCTCCAGCTGTGTACTGAGTGTAGAAGCATTGTTTAATTAGAGGACAAAGGACTTATGCCACTCTTGGACCATTATTTCTGCAGTTTTCCAATAAATATGTCTATCCATACCTATTATAAAAATTATCATATTTTACCTATCAGTAATTATAATAATAAATAATATAAATAATAAATATTATATATAAATATATATATATATTAATAAAAATATTTATATATAATTTTTAATATATTAAAATTTTCAATTTTATAAAATTTAATAATAAAAAAAGAAAGATAAAAAATATTTTTAATGGGAAATTTTATCTCTATTTTTATCTAACTATCAAAACTAACTCACTCTAAATCTCACTCCACACACCACTCTCACTTTCACTCTCACTCTCATTTCACTCTCACTCTAAATCTCCCTCACTCACTCTCCTCTCACTTCACTATATAATATATATATAATATATTGGGATAAAATATATATATTATATATATATATATATAAAATTATATAATAATATATTTTAGGGTTGTGGGGTTTTTTTTGGGTGTTTTTTGTTATTATTTTTCTATAACAGATAGAAAAAAGGAGATAATAAAAAATTTTTTTTTTTTTTTTTTTTTTTTTTGGGGGGGGGTTGGCTTTTTTTTTTTGGGGGTTGTGTTTGTTTTTTTGTTTGTTTTTGTTGTTTTTTTTTTTATGTGTGGGGGTGGGGGTGGGGTTTTGGGGGTTGTGTGTGTGGGTGTGGGGTGGTGTGTGGGGGGTGTGTGGGTTTTGGGGTGTTGTGTGTGTGTTTTAGGTTGTTTTTGGGGTTGGTTGATTTGTTTGTGGGTTTGTGGGGTGGTGTGGGGTGTGTGGTGTGGGGTGTGGTTGTGGGGTGTGTGTTGTATGTTGTTGTTGTTGTGTTTTGGTGTGGGGTGTGTGGGTGTGGGGGGGGTTTTTGGGGGTTTGGGGTGTGTGTTTTTTTTTTTTTGTGTTTTTATATGTTATTTTTTTGGTTAATTTCCCTTTTTGTATTATGTATTATTTATTATATTATTATTGTTTTGGGGGTGGTTTTTTGTGTTGGGGTTTTGTGGATGTATTATGTATTAGGTATTTTTGTGTTGTTTGGGTTTTTTTTGTTTGGGGTTTTTTGATATATTTATATTATAATAGTAAAAAATATAAAATATATATGATATATAAAAAATTATAGGAAAAATATATTATAAAATAGGGGGGAAAATAAATATGTATATATATAATATAGATAATAAAATAGATATAAAAAAATAAAAATAGATATAAAAAAATAAAAATACAATATAGATCAATAAGAAAAAATAAAAAAAAGATATATTAGAAAAAATGGGATAAAAAAAAAAAGAAAAAATAAGGAAAACAAGATAGATAAATAGAGAAGTAGATAGATAAATAAAGATAATAAAAAAATAAAAAATAATATATAATATAGGTATATTAAAGGGAATATAATATAGGTCAAACAAATTTTATATATTAAATTGGGAATAAATATAATAGGGAAATAAATAAAAAGGGAAAAAAGGGAAAAATTTTATATGTTATAAATAATATTTATAAAATATTATATATATATATTTTATATATAATATATATAATAGGGTTAAAAATAAAATTATATATATATATTTATATATATAAATTTATATATCCAAATAGGGTTATATATATAATTTTTATATATATATAAAATATATTTTATATATATAGGGTTTATATAAAATAAAATTTATATATAAAATATGGAATATATTTTGTTATAAAAATAATTTTATAAATAATAATTTTAATATAAAAATATAATATAAAAACATTTATAATAAAATCTAATATAAAATACATATATAACAAAACCCCCAAAAAAAAAAACAAACAATAAACCCCAAAAAACCCCCACAAAAAAAAACAATTTAAAAATTAAAAATAATATATATTTTAATTAAATAAAAATAATAAAAAATATAAAATAAATCATTAATAATATAATAAATTAATAATAAAATATAATCCAATCAATAATAACCCCTATATAATAAATATACAAAAAAAAAAAAAAAAAAAAAAAAAAAAAAAAAAAAAAAATATATAAAATAATAATTTTTTTAATTATAAATTATATATTACATTATAAAAAATAAAATTAAATATATTTTAAAAATATAAAAATTATAAAATATATATTATAAAAATTTATTATATATAAAAAAAATTATAATTAAATATATATTTTAAATTTCTATATATTTTAAAATATATATATTTTTTATATATAAAATAAAATCCTTAAAATTATATATTATATTAAAAAAATATATATATATTTATTATATAAAAATTTTAGATATATAAAAAAAGATATTATATAAAATATAATATTAAAAATTTATATATATAATATTTTTCCAATATTTTATAGTAAAACATATATTATTATATAAAATATATTTTATTTTAAATATTATATATATATATTTTAATAAAAATATAAAAATATATATAAAAAATATATATTATATAAAATATAAAATAAAATATATATATATTTTAAAATATTATAGATTATTTTATATATATATATATATTATATATATTTTATATATTAATTAATATATAATTTTATTTTAAAATATAAAAATATAAAATATATATAATATAAAGTATTAAAATAATATATATATTAAATTTTTATAAAATATTTTTTTTTTTTTATATATAAAAATATATATAAAATTATTATGTATATAAATATATATATATGTAAAAAAATATATTAATTATAAAATAAAAATATATATTATATTAATTATTATAAATAAAAATTTTAAAATATAAAATTAAATATAAAAATATAATTATATAGATGTATTGATTATAGTATAATAAAATATATATATATTTTTATATATAAAATAATAAAATATAAAATAATGGGTATCTATCTATCTATTATCTATCTATTAATCTATCATCTATATGAAATTTATTTTTAAAATATTAATTATATATATATATATTATATTTAATATATATTTAAAAGTATATATGTTTTATATGTATAATGTATATATGTTTTAATGAAATTGTATATATATTTTATATAATATATATATATATTATATTATAAAATATTATATAAATATAAAAATATATATAGTTTTTGTGTATATGTATATATACATATACACATATATATAAAAATGTATACACATATATCTAAAATATATACTTATATTCATACATAGGCATAAATACATACACATACATATGTACATATGCATGCATACATACATACATATACATACATACAACCACACATATATCTGCAATTTTATGCCACAGGTAACAGGTACACAATAATATATGAATAAAATAACGGAAATACTCGTGATAATATATTTTACTGATGATATGCTGCCTGCAGCTTACATCATTGATCCAAAACCCCACCAAAAACTGAAAAAAAAAAAAATTTTTGGGCCCTTTAAATTTTTCAAAAAAAATTCTTTTGTTCCAAGCCTGAAATTACTATACTTTAAATTTCTTAATATTAACCATTTGTTAGGAATTATCAATATACTTACATATTTCAGTAACCTAAATATTCACAACTTAATAATTATTGAATTTACTTCTACATGCATATTAAAAACAAAATAGTACAGTATACTGAAAGCAAAATATGAACATACATACAGTAAGGCATATACATAAAATATTGTGAGCATATACTGTTAGTTAGGTGGGTGTATCTTAACATAAATGAAAGGATATGTAGTTTCTTGACAATAGAATTATCAATGATGACATTTTATAAAAAAAAATGCCAAAAAAGTGGATTGTAAAATCAGGTTTAGAGGCATTATTTTCTTTAAAATATGGGTATTGGTGTTTAAGGTCATATGATTCTTTGCTGAGCATATTAGATGAGAACAATCTATATTCAGGCTAAATATAATATAGACATATAACCTATACATGGGCCTATAATAACTTAAAATTATAAACGTGACTTTATTATTATAATGTATATAGAAAAGTCTAACAATGACAACATATATATATATATTCTACAAGAATTGATATATGGCAAAATATATACTATATACAAACATTTAGCGGATCTTCCCGTATACTGTCAAAATATATTACAATACACAGCACAAACAAGACATCCTCACCTTAACAGTACGACGCCAGTGACACAATGACATTATATTCAGCTATGGCGTTATCATCTGTGACTAACTCACTGTCCGAAGTCCCCTAAAACTAGCTAGTCCTGTCTCCTCTTCAATGGAACAAGCAGTGACTACGAACAAGGATAATAAGGTGTGAAGAGATTATAGACGTTGACCAGGACAAAGGTGGTGACAGCACCTACAGCTGAGCCTGCTTGGGTGACGGCGCCGCACCAGAAGAGGGCTCGAGCTCCTTGTTCACGCATCAGGTTGGCGATCTCCACGCGGACGTAGGTCATGATGAATGTGAACACCACCCACGCCAGCACCTGGTGTGGGAAAGATAGAGAGAGTGTGAGAGAGTGATATGTGTCTCTCACACACACACACACACACACACACACACACACACACACACACACACACACACACACACACACACACACACACACACACACACACACACACACAACATACACATACACACACACACACACACACACACACACACACACACACACACACACACACACACACACACACACACACACACACACACACACACACTTAATCGCTTGTCAGTCTATCCACCATAAATCTTTCTCTCCCTTATAATTTTCCTCTTCCGTAACAGTTACACAAAGAAAAAAATCTCATCATAAACGTGACTTTAGTTCCCCTTTGACTTCGGTACTTGGAAGGGGGGGGGAGCTTCCATTGTCACCTTAATCAAAATCTATCAAGCCGGTCTTATAACCCCTCTTAAGAGCCTTGTGTAAAAGGGAGGAGATCACGTGTCTCCTTCACGTGTGGGGCTCCTTCGTAACCCTGCCTTGGTGCCCTCATACCCCTGTCATGGTGCCCGTTTATGTCCACGTGATATCGGGGCATCGCCATACTTAGTCAAGGGTTATGGGGATATTGTTATGCTGGGCACAGACTTGTATGTGTTGGTGCACGCGGGCGCTTAAATGCCAATGCCAGTCCATTCACACGAACGGACCAGAGGCGTTAACGTGTACACTGGCATTCGGTCATACGTATACTTTTTGTGAAAAGCAGAAGCACAGATACAAGCCTGCCATAACTATAAACATATAGCTCTCTCTCTCTCTCTCTCTCTCTCTCTCTCTCTCTCTCTCTCTCTCTCTCTCTCTCTCTCTCTCTCTCTCTCTTAGTTAGAGACAGACAGACAGACAGACAGACAGACAGACACACACACACACACACACACACACACACACACACACACACACACACACACACACACACACACACACACACACACACACACACACACACTTGCTTCTTGCCTTTTAGTATCGATCCCTTTCACCTCCTGTTCATAAATCTTAACCAAATTTTGCAAGGATCAAATACACTTCAATTTCAAAGATTAAGTCCACTTCAATTCCTTTACCCAGCCTATCACAACAAAACACTTTTCAAACGACTATCGAGAACCTAGCGCCGCTTTCTTCCTATTCATGATTAAAATTCTCCACAAAAAATACCCTCCTATACCCAGACAGAGGAAGACTATGAACCCTGTAGTCTGTCACTATTTTCGTCAATTATGAAAGGTGAATTCCCGACGCTTGCGTAAGCTCGCCTTGTGTAAATCCTACTACGCTGGCTCTACGTGATTCCGCAAGAATGGTGAGGGATGTGAACAACTGGCTGTAGGGGAATGAAGGTTCATAAGCGTCTGTGTGTCTATAATCCTTTGTTCGGTAAATGAATGAATGTTTTAAAAAACGGGAAAAAAGAGAGAAAATTACAGAGCAGTACAAGTCTTTAAGAATTTCGCACCTGGTATCGATGAAGATCAGTAAACGTGGACGAGTGATAAGGAGTGCCTTATTTAACACAGACCATGATGCTACAACCTTACAGCCATTCGAGAGAGAGAAAGAAAGAGAGAGAGAGAGAGAGAGAGAGAGAGAGAGAGAGAGAGAGAAAGAGAGAGAGAAAGAGAGAGACACATAGACATAGAGAGAGAGACATAGACAAAGAGAGAGACATAGACAGAGAGAGAGACATAGACAGAGAGAGAGACATAGACAGAGAGAGAGACATAGAGAGACAGAGAGAGAGAGAGAGAGAGAGAGAGAGGAGAGAGAGAGAGAGAGAGAGAGAGGGGGGAGGAGAGGAGAGGGGGAAAAGAGAAGAGAAGAGAAGAGAAGAGAAGAGAAGAGAAGAGAAAGAGAGAAAGAGAAGAGAAGAGAAGAGAAGAGAAGAGAAGAGAAGAGAAGAGAAGAGAAAAGAGAAGTGTAGAGAGAGAAGAGTAGAGAGAAGAGTAGAAAGAGAGGAGTAAATAGAGAAGAGTAGAGAGCAGCAGAGCAGAGCAGAGAGCAGAGCAGAGAAGAGTAGAGAGCAGAGAAAAGTACAGAACGCAACCGAAAAAGAGACTGAGAGCTAGACTGACAGACAAACCAACTGACTGAGAAAAAGATCAAAGATTCGCCGACAGTGTAACAGTGTAACAGAAAAGAGTAACGAAAAACTAACCAGTCAGCTAAAGAAACACAAATCTATTTTTCTTTTTTCTCTCTCTATCTCTCTCTCTCTCTGCCACTCCGGCGCGACGCATGGGGACTAATAACCAGGAGTGGCAGCCAATTCGAAGAAGCCCTGTCGCCCTCCCTACAGCAAATCGCGGATCTTTTTCGGCCAAGAGGATTGGGGAGCGTGTAAATCGCCAAATCCTCTCTCTGGTCCGGAATTCGATCGCCCTGGAAGCCGCATCGGGACTTTCGCTTGCTGAACCGGGAAACCCCAAAGTAGTGGGGACCTGTTCGGTCGTAACGCGAAATAATGACATAAATATCAACGAGAGAATATGTTCAAGAAGACGGTTGTTAGCCGGACGTGTTATGCATGTCTAATCGGGACTTACCACGAGCGCCTCCCCCGCTGTTGTGCCCATCAGAGGGGGCTGAGGGCTGAGGGCGG
>NC_051391.1:11339778-11342278 GCF_015228065.2 Penaeus monodon | reverse complement strand
AGCATATTTATTTATAATTTCACAAGATGTGAACTACTTCCCTTTCCAATAAAGACCCGAAGATTCGCCGACACATTTGAAATGTTCAAGGAATTCTAGTTCCGCCTAAAATCAATATACAATGTTAGTTTTGTTAATTCAATTAAGTTACTGTCATTAGGTACTAGACACAGGGTTAAAGTGGTTACAAACAAAGATTCATAAACAAATGTACCGGCACACATACGCAGCGTGTGCCGGTACATACACTCATGTGCGTGCGTGCATGTGAGTGTGTGTGTGTGTTAATCTGTGTCTGTATGTTTGTTTCTGTGTGTGTGTGTGTGTGTGTTAATCTGTGTGCTAATCTGTGTCTCTCTGTGTGTCTTTCTGTGTGTGTGTGTGTGTGTGTGTGTGTGTGTGTGTGTGTGTGTGTGTGTGTGTGTGTGTGTGTGTGTGTGTGTGCTTGTGCGCGTGTTTATGAATATATATGTGTATACATGTATGTGCGTGCGTGCGCGTGCATGCGTGTGTGCGTTGCGTGGCGTGTCGTGTCTTTTGTTAGATATAATTGTATTTGATCGTCTGTGTTGGTTCTGATTGTTTGTATCACATGATAATATCATAATACACAAAAATATTATATATTATTAATATTATAATATATATATATATAATTTGTTGTTGTTATTTTTGTGTTTGTGTGTGTTGTTTGTGTTGTTATTTGTGATGTGTGTGTGTATGCAATGTATATATACTATATGATACTATCTATATATTGTGTTAATATATATATATATATTATATAATATATGTATTATGATATATATGTAATATATATATATATATATATTATATATATATATTATATATATATATTATTATGTATATAATATATAATATACATCATATATATATATATATATGTATATATATATATATAATAATATATTATATATATATATATGTATATATATATATATATATATATATATATATATATTATTATATATATGATAATATATATATATATATATATGTATACATATATATATATGTAAATATATATATTGTGTGAATATATATAAACACATATATATATACATATATATATATATATATATATATATATATATATATATATATATATATATGTATGTATGTATATATACATATATATGTATGTATGTATATATAAATACATGTGTGTGTGTGTGTGTGTGTGTGTGTGTGTGTGTGTGCGTGCGTGCGTGCGTGCGCGCGGTTGTGTGTGTGTGTGTGTGTGTGTGTGTGTGTGTGTGTGTGTGTGTGTGTGTGTGTGTGTGTGTGTGTGTGTGTGTGTGTGTGATAAATGAACACTTGCATCACCGATAATCTTTAGCAGCAAAGACAGCGTGCACATGCAACCCCGGGCCAGCGTGTGTGCGCTAACTTTCCCCATAACACCAGCGTATCAGCTACATACTTCCTGAATAGGGCAAGGCAGGATATCCTCGTTGGAAGCGGAAGAAACACTGCGGTCTGCCATCACGTCGGCTTCTTGTCAATGACCAATAGGGAATTACAGGACACAAGGATGATGTAATGCCCCACAAAATAGAGAAGCAATGACGAATATTATACGGCGAAGAGCATTTTCACCAAATGGTAGGTTGCATCGTGGGAAAACAGGCTTCTCTTTCCGTTCATAATCTTTCATACGTGTAATTTACATTGATACACTTTCATTAATACATTTCGTAAGATGAACGATCGCGTAACACTGGAGTACGACACTTGTGTTTTTTCCTGTCAGCTTTTTCTCTATGGTGATTTTCTCTCACACGTTTCACTACTATTGTGGTTTTCTGGTAATCGACGATATACTGTGTTACCTCATTATAAAGAGACATTACTTAACTGTTCCACAGAAGGCGTATAAATCTATCATAGCGAGGAAATGAGGCGTGACAGCTCTTATACAACAAACGACTAGACGCAACTCACCAATTCTAACGATTATCGTACATCCCAGGCGCTGTTGAGTTGCCGATACAAATACTTTTACATATTTTGCCCAGTATTGTTTGAATTTTAAATCAGAAAAAATCACTCACGGTGAATATTCACAGTGTGACTTCCTCCCTTTGTCCCATGCAGTAAGAGTGAGTGGAAATATGGTATCGGATAGTGATAGACATTCACTTGCGTCCTTCTAGAAGGCCGTCCTGTCGACACGGTTTCCAATGGTGGATATTAAACTTTCATTATTAATAGACCTACTCCTTACAAGATTAAGGTTAAGGGCGTTTGTAGCAGGATTACAACTGTCAAAATGTTCAACCGCTGCAAATTTGTGTAGTTACAGATATCGTAGCAACTGGCGTTAATATTGTTTCACGAATGGCAAGGGAAAAATTGCCGCACTTACCGACCCATCCTGGCTGACCCTGTAGGCCCAGGAACTGACCTATAATGACCGACGAACAAGTGACTCCCTATCATGGGTCAGAGGCTTCCGAAAGAGACGCTGTGCTCTCTC
>NC_051391.1:11332278-11334778 GCF_015228065.2 Penaeus monodon | reverse complement strand
CTACTAAAAGAGAGTGGAAGGGTCGACTGATATGAAAATGAAAAAGAAAGTTATAAAAATAACTAATCTACGAAACGCTAAATGACACCCATTGTAATGCCCACACACTCAAAGACAAGTGTTAAGTGGCTGTGTAAAGCCATTCATTAAAATCATGTTACGTACAATCATGAAACCATTTATTCAAATCCTGTTATATTCAGACATAAAATTACATAATGAACCATAATGATATCATAACGTACCATTATTCATTTTTAAATAGTGTAGTATGTATTTTTGGAACGCAAAAATAAGAAAATGAATGATGTTGCAATTTTGTCCATTTTTCACTTTCTCTAATCTTTAATCAACACTAATTGCAGCAGTTGGAGACTTCCCTTCACAGCTACAGCTAACATGTCACTTAGTCATTTGAAGCAGTGGTAAGCATTTTTTTTTTTTTTAATAAAAGGGGTTACTGGTCTTGTAGACATAGACCCCAGACCTTCATGTCATGATCAGAGAATTGGTGTTACGGAGTCTGCCTGTGATAATACCATACTGAGACGCTACAGCATGGGTCTTTATGTTAAAATAGTCATCCAATCTTTCAAGCGACCGAGGTCTTACGAAGAACGAGTAAGCCGTGAGGATAATGACCGAGATGATGGCATAAGGCTTTCACACATGTTACGCCATCGGAGAGAAGGAAAGGGTTCCAATGCGATTCATTTAAATGAATGAAAAAAAATCAGCGTTCTGAGACACATCTGTGTGTGTGTGTGTGTGTGTGTGTGTGTGTGTGTGTGTGTGTGTGTGTGTGTGTGTGTGTGTGTGTGTGTGTGTGTGTGTGTGTTTATTTATGTTCTTATAGCGTAGTTTTGGGGTTGATATATGTTGCGAGATAAATAAGGTGTACGAGAAAGCCGGATGTGATTACAAACACCTAACTGGTTATAATAGGACCTCTTCCTGTTTAACTGTTTTATGCAAAATCATTCTACATTTACGAGGACTGGTCTGTATCAATATTCATTAGGTTCAGAGAGACTAGTAAGAATGCTAATACATTCAGTGGATTGATCAGTACTCCCTCCTGATGAAGTTTTATTTCAAAGCTTCTAGTTTTGTACTCCGAAGCCAGTACGCAACGGGAAATGGGAGGCTTATTTTACACAATAAGCACATTGCTTATCTGTGGTTACTGTGGTTTTGAAAGGGAACATGTACTGAATGACGTCCTCGTAATCAAGACAAAATGAATTCACTGTGGCAAGTGCAGAAAGGCATGGATCGGAATGAGTAATCACCCAGTGCAAGTTAAGTAATGGCGTTCATTTACAGTTCTATATATTGTGTATAATTACAAATCGGAAAAGAATATTTGTTTCTTCAAGATACAACTTTTCTTCGAAAAACGGCTTTTTACGGTGTCTTCCTTCAGATTGCGCATCGACATGATACACCTACTACTGCACTTCAAGGAAATATTTAACATGCTTTTGATTTTCGACAGTAAAAAATGAGTTTGACTATGTAATTACCAACACATAATACTCAGTGCAAATTATCTTAAGCTGGACGCTGCCTGATTCGTGTTGCTCTATGAACCAAGCATCTCGTCGTCATGAACTTGCGTTCTTCTGGTATTATTTTTAGAGGTTAACTCGTTGCGCTGTCAGATCACGCTGGTTATGTCTTTCAAGGAGACCCTTTGCAAACATTACATTTCCATGCTGAGCTCTGAGACCGCGGACGTGTGCAGTCTTTTCATTTTGTATTTTCTATCCATCACATATTTTTTGTATCTTTGAGGAGTTACCATTTGTTACATCCTTTGGAATGTGACAATGCATTTATTCATATAATATATACCTATACATATATACATGTGTATGTGTCCGTGTGTATAGTTCTAAATCACATTGAGCACACTGTAATAAAGTTCCATACCTATTCAATCTTTCTCTGCTGATAGCTCTGAGACAGACCTAATGTATCTCTTTTTTTTTTCTTTTCCAATGTCACGTTACTTTACAAACAGTTCAAAAACATTATCTCTGCTTGGGGAAGAAAAGCATGAACACACACGTGAAAGATAAAACATTCATGTCAGAGTCTGTGATTATAAAATGTTCTCTTCGTTCATTCGCGTTGGAAAGCAAGAAAATAATAAGTAGTCGGGTTCCTGATTCTTTTTCTCATCTTTGAGCACCCTTTATCTCTTCGAATTTAAATAATCTATAGAGCTTTATCAATTCAAGTCTACACTCGTGAGACATAGGGCGGAGGAAAAATGTAGGAGAATATAATGATAAAAAGGAGGATAAAATGTTGTAATCGGTGGAAAGGGAAGAAGGATGAGAAGTATAGGCGAAATGAGACCGGATTCGAGTTAAGGATAGGGGGAGGGGGTATAGATTAGGAGTAGGATGGAGGAGGATAGGGAGGAGGAGGAGGAGGAGGAGGGTAGGAGGAGATGAGAAAGGAGGAGGAGGAGGATGGGGAGGGAGGGGAA